>NW_027530500.1:2865646-2903090 GCF_008692635.1 Crocuta crocuta
CCAGAAGAATGTCTGGGGTGGGGGGGTGGGGAGGAAAGGTGAGGGAAAATGAGATTATACTGTGGCCAAAAGCATAGAGAGACTTAGCTGTTGTTAACATCGATATAAATATCTAAATATATAAATAAATATTTGTATGCTTGTAAAATTCAAGACACGCATTGTGGTTCACATTTTTGGCCAAGATCCTGTCTTCTAGGAAGTCACTGTAGTTTGTATCCCTTCAACAACCATCTGCAGGCCCATTGCCTGCCTTCTGCCCTTCTCCTCTACAGGAAGCTGCTTCCTCTTCCTTCCCCCCACCCCACCTACATGCGTACACCCTCACAAGGTAGCCCCAGTGCTGACACTGTGTTAGGACCACACCATTTTGGTGATGACCACCTTCTTCCCAGGGTCCCTCGAGATTAACCCCATCATGTCCGTCATCATACCCTTTATCCATGTCTCCTTCAAATCTAAATTCTCAAAATGTCTTCTATCATAAGATGTTGCTGCCTTAACTAAAAGATCTGTTGCTGTAGCTAAAAGATCTGCCAGCTGTTGCTCTTCTCTTTACCCTGTCTCATGGCATTGTACATTTTCCACTTGTGCTGCTGAGTGAGAAGTCACACTTCATGCCACAGTGAGATAGACCACAAGCACCCCAGATGCAGGAAAAGCAGATTGTATACAAAGGTTGTGGGCTAGGTGGAGCTCCCCTCCCTATGGATGACACCATGTGGAGGGCACCCTGGGTGGCCCCGCTGCCTACCTGGAGGTCTCTCACTTTTTTCATATTTGCAGTTACCTGCTCTGTCACAGATGTTCCTAAATCAGCATCCTCCAGTTAAAAAAACTATAATCTATAATACTAGATTGAGAGATTAGGGACACCAAATCTCCTCCTGTCTTAAGTCGTGTGAGAGGTTTGAGATAGACAATTTCTACACCCTAGCAATAAATGCTTTGCATCCTTTATTTATTAGAGATACTTATTTTATACTTGCTTCATTTGTTTTCCCAAAACTTAGGCCTACACATTGTAATTCAGTAAGTGCTAACTGACCAAATTTTTCTGTGGCAAAATTTAGTAAGTGGTCCGTTTTCTTGCCCTGCTCCCAAGAGATGAATCTATAAACATCAAGCCTGTTTACCAATGTCTTTCATTTTTCTTCCTGCCTCTGCCCTCCCAGATGCTCACACGTACAGCCACATATTTCCCCGCATGCAGCCCCACCCCTGCCTGCCTGCTTTCGGAACCAATTTCTAACAAAACAACAACAACAACATCCACAAAAAAACAAGCAAGCAAACAAATAAACAAACAAAAAACTTCTCAGTAGTTCAACTAACATGTTCAAGGAAGGCTTGGCTACTGGTATCCATCTTCTATTTCTACTGCTTTCCCAGCCGTGTCTCTAACTAATTACAAGATTGAAATTATTTTAACTTCTTTGCCCAAGTAAAGAACGAAGTGTTTTCTCTGTCCTTCACTCGGCTATATTTCTAAACCAATTCAGTTGATGAGTGCCTATGTTCTCATCTATATCTGAACATTAAGTAAATCTCTGTGTATTACAAATAACTATCAATACCGCATATAAGACATTCCCTCCATCCCAGATTATAGATCCTATTGACTTAGTCATTACTTTCTGAATTTCTCATTTTCTGGGCTTGAAGATTTGCTTTGCCCAGCGTTTGTGATCATTGTGTTGTTGAATTTTAAATAGAGTCCTCAGTCAGCCCTGTATCACATCCCAAGCAGGGAGTAAAAAGAACACTGTTTCCATTTTCCAGTGATCAACTTCTGTTTTAGCTCAAAGAAAATCATTGACTGTCCTGTTTGTGGGTAGCATTTGATCACACTTTGCTAACAGAATGGGTGGAGACTGTGCTATACATTCTACTCCCTCCATTTAAAAACGGAAAATGCTCAAGTGAAACCTCATTGAACCTATTGAAGCCAGCAGGGTTATAGAAAGGGAGTGTGAAGCTCTAAAGGTCTGAGCTTGCTGTGTGGATAGAGAGTATACAACTCCTAGCGAAACTCAGAAGTGAGAAGAGGTGTCACCCTGGAAAACCAAAAGCAAAGGGACAGAGTTCAGTGATCTTATATGGGCAAGTCTGATGCATAGGAAGGCTATTTGTTTGTTTGATTGATTTTCATTTGGGGGGGTGGGGTCAGAGGGAGTTGTTTTGTCTTCTTCCCCATGCATGGTGTGGCAACTACCTAGTTTACTTCTGGTAGCAAAAAGAAACCAAATCTATCTATAGATAGCTCATCCTGAAGACATCTGGTAAATAATATATTCCCCTTTGCTAGTGATGCCAGAGGCAGAAGATGGTAAGCATCAGAATGACTCACCTCCAGTATTTGCTCTTCCTCCAGCCAGTTTATGAACTAAGGTAAGTTACTTAGCCTCCCTGGGATTCGCTTTGCTATAGTACGTTGGATGATCTAAGTTCCTTTCAGCTCCAGATTTTAAAAGATGAACAGCAATTACTTATTGCTTTGCTTAAAGCGTTGTTGATACTGAAATCTATCAAAAGACCATTGTTCTGCAGGAACTACAAGGAACTGAAACTGCATCAGGATAATTAAAGGCTCTTTTCATGGACGAGTTAAAGAATATATGAGGGGAACCAAAGCAGGGAATTCAGAGGAGAATGTTGGCCCTTTGAGCAAGGGAGAGGAGGGAGAGTAAGAATATTTAGGGTTATTTATATGACATATTTCCAACTATTGTTATGCATTTCCAATAGGAGAAAAGGGAATTAGGTTTGACCATGGCTACTCATACCAGGGGTTCCTCTCTAAATTATAGAAATTGGCAATAATAAGATAGACTGATGTCAGGAAAATTTGAGTTCTGATTCCAGCTCTGCCATTACTCTCTTTGCGTCCTTGGGCACATCATGTGAACTTCCTTTGTCTTGGTTTCTTTTTCAATAAAATAAGAACAAATAATAGCAAATAGTTTATAAGGTATTGCAAGGATTAAATGAAATAACTGTGAGGCACTTGTTACATAATGAAAACATAACAGATGTTAACTACAATGATGGTGATCATGGAAGTGGCAGTCATGGTGGTTGTGAAGACGGTGACGATGATGATGATCTTGATGGTTCTGGGCTAAAGATCATTTATATTATTTACAATGTGGCCTGGCATGGCCAAGAAGGTATGACTTGAGCTGCTCCAACATTCAGAATATATACACAAAATATTTTACATTCTAAGTTCCTTCTTTAGAGAGGTTCATAGATATTTCTTAATCCAACTTTTATCCCATACAAATCATTTTATCCCTACGACATGACACCTTGGCACAGTATATGCAAGTTGTGGGTGATCAAGCAATCACAGCAGTAGCATAGCAACAGAAATAAGATCTCCATCTTAGCTCAACAAAATGGAGAACAAGGTACTTCAATCTAGTTTAAGCAAGTGCTTAATTCTCCTTTATGATCCCTGTGCTGAATCTTCAAGCTTCTGTTCATTTGTTGGCCTGATCTGCTTTGGAACACATTCTGTTATCTTTGTTCCCATCTAGCCATCTTTATATTGATTTTTATTGTGTTCAGCTTTATAAAAGTCATACTATGACTTTTAGGACCCCTTCCTTTTACCTTCAGGACTAATATAAATAATTAATCCCTCATATTTAAACAGTGGCATGAGGGTTGGAGTTATATGTAAGAATAAATAAAAAGCCCAATAACAAGGGCTGAAAATAATTACAGTTCTCTGAAATCCTGTTTTTGAGTGTTATTGATGGTCTTTGATTATATATAGCTGAGGGCGTTCAATTGTTGCAGATGTCTGGTAACAGCAAACCCCCAATATGTTGCTAATCCATGTCACAATCAAACATTTACTTCTACTTCCTGGACCAGAAGATAGGAAAAAAAAAAAAAGAAAGAAATGCTATTATAGAAATAAAACCAAAGATTTATTGCTCTTCCTACCCCCCAAGGAAAGCTGTAATATATGGTGTAATAATATATTTTATTGATACAGTATGTCCAAAGAAATTGCTGGTGTGGAGAAAATGAGGGGCCAGAAGATGAATAAAATATATAAATATTCTATCAGCAAAATTCTTACAAACAGAGAACCAATGGAAATAGCAGACAGAAAAAAAAAAATGGCACTTCCTAAGTGAAGTTGGATACAGGCTCAAGAAAATGTAATTCTGAGTAATTCCTATGAGTCCTAAAATGGGTTCTGCATACAGAAATTAATCTGTATCACTCTTTGAGAATGAGAAATCTAAACCATGATTCACATAATGCTGCATTCCTTGAGAGCTGACATTGGGTGACCAATTTTATTATTTGATTATATAATATAAAAAACCCCAATCACACCTACCATCTGTTTTCATTATTATTTCACAAATAGAAATGAAGACTTAGAACAAACTTAGAAAAACATAGTATCAGAAAACTTGCAAGTGCTTTAAGAGGAATAGATATAATAACTTTGGGGTACCTGAGTGGCTCAGTCGGGTAAGCATCGGGCCCTTGACTTCAGCTCCAACCATGATATCATGGTTCCTGGGTTTGAGCCCTAAATCTGACTCTGAGCTGACAACATGGAGCCTGCTTAGGATTCTGTTTCCCTCCCTCTCTCTCTCTGCCCCTCCTGCACTTATGCATTGTCTCTGTCTCTCTGTCTTTCTCTCAAAATAAATAAACACACATTTTAAAAAAAAGATGAATGAATTTAACAACCTGGGAAACTAATAATGGTGTCCTTATGATTTTAATTTTGCTACAGACTCACGAAAATTTATTCCAAATTTGTACTGCTCCACAGGACAGCATTTGAGAACCAAGGCCAGCAGGGATTCCCAGTCTTAATTTGTTAAATGTTTATTTATTTTTAAGAGAGAGAGAGCGAGAGCGAGAGCGAGCGAGCGAGAGAGAGCACTTGCTCATGTGTGAATGGGGGAGGGGGAGAAAGGGAGGGAGACAGAGATTCCAAAGGAGACTCTATCCTTTCAGTGCAAAGCCATAGCGCAGAGCCCAACACAGGGCTGGAACTCAGGAGCTGTGAGATCATGACCTGAGCTGAAGTCCAATGCCAAACAGCTGAGATTCAAAGGTGCCCTTGGGGATTCACATTCTGTTCCTCACTGACTCCTGGTGACTTTAGTTTCCACACCTATTCCCTAGGCTCACATGACATGGAGCATAAACAGCATGAGTGTCCGGGAAGAAGCCTCCAGAGCTCTCTGTTGTCAGGGAGGCCCTTCCAGACTTTCCAGCACAGGGCCTGCTCTGGGGTAGAGGCTGCCTCTAAAGGGCAACCAGCTCCTCCAGCCACAAGGCAGCCAATTAAGGGGCTACTTAGCACCTGATGAAGTGGCATCTCATTGTTTGCCTTGGCATTCATATTTCACAGTGAACTAAAAAAACAGCTTTTTATTTAGCAATTTTGGGGGGACTCCTTTCTTTTATTTTATAGCCACTCAGTGCCTGACAGTACAAGCTCATGCTATCATTTTTCAAACCATTAAATGTTAACTTCATTTGCTTGTATGAATTATGCTTTGCTCTTTTAGTTTTGTAATGAAAAATAAGTACAGGTTATGCAAGCAATAACCCCTGTGTATGAAGCAGCTATCTTTCTAAACGGTTTATTATGCCACAGTCTGGTACTCCATTAAATATAGATTACAGACTGCTGAATAAATGAATATCAACTAACCGTCCCCATCCTTCTGTATATATCAGTGCAAATAATGAATTGTGGCATCTCATGAAAATGGAAAACGAGAAAGAGTGGGTCAAGAAGTAATTACACATTTGTCTTATCTCATGCTTCTTGCCCTCAAAACAGCAGAATATATCACGGAGTTGAGAGGACGCTGCAAAGATATTTCTGATCTGTTATTATTGGTAGAAACACTATTCTTGTTTGCTTTCTCCCCACAAAGTTTCACATGCCAGAGGCCACCTTGGGCCTATTTCCTACTCATGTTTGCTTTTACTAAGCTCTGTGAAGTGAAACCTGCTGAAAGCTCAATCATACCTTTTGGAAAAGAGAAAATTGTTGCCAGGTAGTTATCCTTGTTTTTCACCTGGTGTCTGAGTGAACACTTACTTCTCTTCACCCATATTAACACTGGAAACTTCTGAGCCAGAGAAAATAGCATGGTGTGATGGTAGACCTGGACATAAATAGATGTTTCCTTGGCTTCTCTTCATCTCTGTCTTTAGACTTGCCACTTCAGCCACTCTTCTTTCTAGGGACCTGTGGGCCCTCATTAATTTCACTTGCATTTTAAATGAACCTTATTATAAAGGACTAAAAATAAGGAAGAATTTCCCTCCTGGGAGTTAATGCCTTAAACAGCAAGGTAGCATGGGGGGTATTTCAGTTTACACTTGGAGAAGATGAAGAATGATGTCAATCAATTCTAATTTTCAACACAAGGATTATCTCCACTGAAGAGCAAAATAGGCAATTTTATTTTCTTTTGGACAGTTTGAATCATTGCCTCTTAACATACTGTTTCACATGGAATCTCAAGGCTTAAAAAAGGCATCAGGACTAACCCTTTATCCTCTTAAGCTCCTTAGAAGAAGAGTGGGAGGTACAGGTTTCCAGTTATGGAATGAATGAAGCATGGGCATAAAAAGTACAGCACAGGGAATTGTAAGAGTATTGTAAGTGTTAACTTGCTGACCAATGGCAGCCACACTTGTGGTGAGCATAGCATGACTTACAGAGTTGTTGAATCACTGTGTTGTACACCTGAAACCTATGTACACCTGAAACCGATCATTGTGTGTCCACTATATTTCAATAAAAAATACAAGAAATAAAAAGGAAGTTAAAAGCAGGTTTTGTTTCCTCCCTGGCCACTCCTTGCTCTTAATCCACTGCACTCTGGCTTCTTCCTTTATCCTCTACTACTAAACCACCTTCTCAAAGGTTACCTCTTCTAACATGCTTTCCTCCTCTCATTTCTCAACATCCTTGGTTTTCCTATGGCACCTGATATTTTTAACTCCTTTCTGGTTCTTGAAACTTCCTTCTTCAGTCACTTTGTAGCACTGCTCTGTCTGATTTGGGAAGCCATCATTCATTTCCTTTTCTTTCTCCCTACCGGTTTTAGTTCTTTTTCAAATCTCTAAGATGTTGGTCACCCGAAGTCTTGTCTTTAGCCTCCTCTCCTCTTTCTTTGAAAGTTAAGGATGATGTTTGCATCTTCAGGAAGAAAGCTTTCTGTCTATGCCTTTCCTCCTGGGGTGGTCTATTCCCCTTTTCTTGTGGCCTCTTGATATCTGAATTATCTGTCTCCCAAAACAGATGGCTGTGACTTCTTACATCTTTTTAGTGCTAGTGCCTGGTGAATGGTGTGCAGTCAATAAATGTGTGTGGAGTAAATGAATGAGTAAAAACATATCTTGAATTGTTTTCACCAATAACAAATTCTAGTGCTTCATAAACATCTGCCCCTTATACCCTGTGTCTTTCTAACTAAAGGGTGTCATGTGTAGCCAGGGCACAACCAAGGGTCACATACCCTCCTGTGTTTGGTTTTAAGAAATGGCAAGAGGGGGTATAAGGCTCCAAGAGAGAGTTGAAAGTGACTAAGACAATGTACCAGGATTTAGGAGAGATTTTTTGTGCCTCCACACTACAGCTAAGACCTAAATCTGAGGATAAAGGCACTAAATACTCTGCATTCTAGGTTTTTGAAGACATGAATAGTTGAAGACAGTTCCTATGGAATAGGAAAACAGGAACAGCAATGAAGTTTGTGGCTCAGAAAGGACATCTGTCTCTCCCCAAAGCCAAAGAATGGAATTCCACAAGAATCATCAATAAAACAATGATTGGACTGATAACTTTTGGAGTAGCCCTCCACATAGTCATAAACTTGCTCACCTGTGCCATTTGGGAAAGGACAAAATAACTCCTAGAAAATGGTAGGGCAAAAGTGGACAGCAGCAGTGAGGTAGAGTCTAGTCCTGGCCCTTTGCTGTGCCACCTGAGCTTCCCTGGGATTTGGGGGTGTGTGGAAGATAGTTGACCATGTACCCCAATCAAGAGAGTTCATTTCCAGCTTGGCAGGGGGCAGACAAAATAGGGTTCTTGATGAAACCCTGGGTTGGAGGGGAGTCCGAGACTAGATAGCATTCTAGAGAGAACAATGCAGTGCAGTGAGTCCCAGCCACACCCCTCAGAGAACCTTTACCTGTCTCCTTTGAGGTAGTCAGGTTGGTTGCCTGTTATCTATTATCAGCCAGTGACAGCCAGTGACAGTCAATAAGGAAGGAATACTCACTCCAAGCAAGCAGACAAGCACCACTTCCTGCTCTCACTGTCCTTGCTCCATTATACCTGATCAGTTAGCACCTAAAGAAAGGAGGAGAAAAGGATGGTAAAGAACTCAGCATGCAACTTTTCCCCCACCTAAGCCAAGAGACTAGACTGTAGGACACCTAAGCCTGAGGTGGGATAGAAAGAGGGGTAAAGGGATAAGAACATTTGTGTTGAGAATCAGCTTTAAATTGAGAACAACCGAGTCTAAATATTGAAATGAGACTTTCCCAAAAGCCAAGAGTCACTGAGAAGTTTTAGAATCTTTCCAAGATGTCACGAAATGTATCCATTTACCAAGCAGAAAAGAGAAGATAAGCAGAGCAGAGTGGAGGCTATATCCCTATTACCCAAGACCCTTAACGCAACAGTTGCCAACATTGGAGGTGAACATATTGAGGGACAAGTCTGTGTTTTGAAAGCAAAACCAGGGAAAGATGAAGGTGCTTCCAGAATGAAGGCCAACAAAATGATTGGCAAAATACATCACAGTATAATCTCTAAGATTGAGAGTCTGGCTCTCACCTCACAAATCTGGCCAACTCATTTTTTTTGTTTGTTTACTTGCTTTATTTGTGTATGTATGTCCTAGTAGAAACTAGATATAAGAATGCTGATTCGTGAGTTGTCAACCCAGCTCAAATGAGCTAATAACCCAGCTCAAAAGAGAGAGAGATGTAAAGCACAATATAGATTTATTCATTAGCAACGTAACATTATGTCTCAGAAATTGTAGGAATTTGGATGCTGGTACCCAACCTGTTAGGTGAATTACACAAGTAGAAATCTATTTTAAAGGTATGGACTCTGAATTTAGTAGGCAGGTAAATATCTGATGATGACATCAGACTCTGATATCCTGGTACACCCAGCCATACAATAATATCCAACCTGCTGCCTGCTTTGTGGCCCAAACAAGCCATGTTCCTGAGCCAAAGATTCCCCTTGATGAGACAGCCCTGGGATGGCTGTAGGCTTAGTCTCTAAGACTCATCTTTACTAAGCCTCAAAGACTGAGGAAAACTTAGATTGTGGAGCCACATGGTCATTCATTCAGATAGATGATAGATAGATAGATAGATAGATAGATAGATAGATAGATAGATAGATAGATAAGAGAGAGAGAGAGAAAAAGAGAGGAAGAGACTGTGAGTGTACACAAACAGGGAAGGGCAGAGGCAGAGGGAGAGAGAGAAAAACAGAGAGAGAGAGGATCTTAAGCAACTTCCATGCCCAGCACAGAGCCTGACACAGGGCTCAATCCCATGACCCTGGGAACATGACCTGAGCCAAAATCAAGAGTTGGTCACTCAACCCTCTGAACCTCCCAGGCACCTCCAGCCATAATAAATTTCTAAGCATTTCCTACATGTTAGAAACTATGCTTGACACTGAGGTGTGTAATTCAGCAGGGCAGCATCCCATAACACAGCTTAAAAAAATGCTCAGCTGGTCCAATGTCTTCCACCTTGGTCAAAAGGCAACCACAGAGCAGTTGAAAAAGATGAGGGGTTGATTAGTGGGAGAACCCATATTTGAAGATCCATAATGCTAAGCCCTGAGACTCTGCCAACCTCTAGGCCCTGCAATCAAAGGTGCTGATTCAATCATATCACATCCCATTAGAGAATTACAGCTCCATTATTTTTTTCTTCTCTAGCCATGGTTGCCAGCAATTGCCTTCCAAAGTGAAGATATATGTCCCAAGAGCTAAACTAGAAGCATGCACTTTTACATGAGTAGAGGAGAGAATGGTTTCAGAAAAAAAGTTGCACGAAAATGTAGCTTAAACACATACACATCCATAGGAAAATAAAAATATAAGTCTGTATTTACTTCTTTATTTCATTCACTATTAAAAATAATGATAAGGGTAGAAGTAGTAGCAGTAGCAGTAGTATAGTAGTAGTAGTAGTAGTAGTAGTAGTAATAGCAAATTCATACACAGTGCTTATTGTGTGTCAGGCACTGTTTTAAAGGCTTTACCTAAATTTATTCATATGTTCTGGTACAGTTATTATTATTGTTGTTGTTGTTGTTGCTGTTGTTCAAGTGGTAACAGCAGGATTCGAAGTCAGATGGACTTGCTCAGGAGCCGGCATTCTTAAGTGTGATGCCACGCACCTCTAGCAAAGCTCCTGCATTAAAGCTCACTACTTCCATCTCCTCCTTTCCCTGCCGGGACAAATATGCGGCTATCTGTGAGCTTATGGTAAGTGTGTGTCTTCTAAGCTTCTCAGTTCTGCAATCCCTTCTGAAATCCGTTATGAGTATAGACACAGCCTTCCCACAGCGTCTCAGCTTGCAGCTGGAGTTTAAGAAATGTTCAGTTTATGGCTCACTCCTCCCTTAGATTCCCTAACAGAAGTAAATTGTCCTAATAGTTATGAGAAAAAAGGTACAGATAAATGGGCATATGGGCTAAAATAGTCAGCGTGCAGAGAAACCCCTGCCAGCTAGGGAACGTCAGTGATTTTCTCTTCATTTGCCACCATTCCTGTTCAACCCAGCGGGAAGGCAAAGCAGCACATTAATATTTGCAATAAGGCTCTGAAGTAAAAAAAAAAAAAAAAAGCTTTAGAGTCTTCTATGTGCTACGTCTTTGATTTCTTCAGAAGGGTGATAGCAGAGTAATTCACAAGCAGTGGAGAATCAGTCTTCTTCAGTATTGCCATCGCTTGATTTAGAGGTGCTGATACTTGCTGATACTCTGTAACGATGCTTCTGAGCCTGCATTTTTACTCTTTGTATGTGTCTCTGCCACAGATTCAAACCCAATATCTGGCCATAAGTATTTGAAAAACCGAAGGCACACACGGATGAACACAGGCATACCTCGGATATATTGCAGACCACTACAATAAAGCAAATATCACAATAAAGAGAGTAAAATAATTTTTTTTTATTTACCCAGGCATGTACAAGCTATAGACTTGCATATAGTAGACTCTACTGTAGTCTACCAAGTGTACAATAGTGTACAATAAAAAATGTACAATGAAGTGTACAATAAACATTTAAATATATTTAAATAAAACAATGTGCACATCTTAATTCAAAAATGCTTTATTGGGGTGCCTTGATGGTTTAGTCAATTAAGCATCTAGTCTTGATTTTGGCTCAGGTCATAATCTCACATTTCATGAGTTTGCCCCTATGTGAGGCTTTGCAGTGACAGTGGGGAGCCTCTTGGGATTCTCTCCCTCTCTCTCTAAACTTCCCTCACATGTGGTCACTCTCTCTCTCTCAAAAATAAAAAATAAACATTTTAAAAATGCTTTATTGACACAGAGACTTGAGATGAACAATTGCTGTTGGAAAAATGGTGCTGGTAAGCTTGCTTGATGCAGAGTTGCTTCAAACCTTCAGTTTTTTTAAGGCAAAACTGTCAAGTACAATAAAATAAGGTCTGCCTACAAATGAATGAATGAATGAAAGAGAGAAAGAAAGAAAGAAGGAAGGAGGGAAGGAAGGAAGGAAGGAAGGAAGGAAGGAAGGAAAGAAAGAAAGAAAGAAAGAAAGAAAGAAAGAAAGAAAGAAAGAAAGAAAGAAAGAATATAACAACCTAATTGTCAACTCCTGGGAGCTCTGTGCTTTGTCTCTGTGAAGTATTTTCTCCCTGATGGCTTTCAAAACTGCCAACTTTAATTGCTGACTCATGCTCTGCATGTTGCTGACAATGTTCGAGATGGTAGCGCTTGCCTTCACTTGGTCTGCATTCCACAATTCACAAAGGGCTTGTGTGTGTGTGCATTTTCTCCCATCCCTATTTATCACAAGTCATCCTTCAGCTTATGCTTCTGAAATAAATTGATGCATGACGAATTTTAGCAAGTAGATGTACCTCCTGATTTTCTCTGAGCTTTACTATACTGTGGCAAGTTCAAAGGACCAGAAAGATGACTAATTTCACAAAACAAGACCATGGAAAGGAGTTGCGGCCGTCCTCTGACCAGGCTTCCCACTGATTTGATGGTGGCCACTCAGCCTCAACCAGGGGATTTTAGTGTCAGAAGAAAACAGCAGTTAGCAATGATTGATGGAAAGCAGCTGGCCTTACAGTAGAAAGTCAGTAGATCCAAAGACCCTAGATGGAACTTAGAAGTGGGTCTAGGTCTGGGATTTCAATATGCAGGAATTCTCGTGTGTTTGGCCCATGTCAGACAGTGAGTGTGAAGCCTTATGCACTGTGGACTCAGACAGACTCAAGTGTGAGATAGAGTTTCATCATATTACTTCCCGGTAGTGTTGCCTTGAGCCAAAATTTTAATACCTCAATTCCTTTATCAAGGGAAGGGAAAAAATTAGCTCATAGGTTTCTAGAGNTGCTGGTAAGTGCTTGATGCAGAGTTGCTTCAAACCTTCAGTTTTTTTAAGGCAAAACTGTCAAGTACAATAAAATAAGGTCTGCCTACAAATGAATGAATGAATGAAAGAGAGAAAGAAAGAAAGAAGGAAGGAGGGAAGGAAGGAAGGAAGGAAAGAAAGAAAGAAAGAAAGAAAGAAAGAAAGAAAGAAAGAAAGAAAGAAAGAAAGAATATAACAACCTAATTGTCAACTCCTGGGAGCTCTGTGCTTTGTCTCTGTGAAGTATTTTCTCCCTGATGGCTTTCAAAACTGCCAACTTTAATTGCTGACTCATGCTCTGCATGTTGCTGACAATGTTCGAGATGGTAGCGCTTGCCTTCACTTGGTCTGCATTCCACAATTCACAAAGGGCTTGTGTGTGTGTGCATTTTCTCCCATCCCTATTTATCACAAGTCATCCTTCAGCTTATGCTTCTGAAATAAATTGATGCATGACGAATTTTAGCAAGTAGATGTACCTCCTGATTTTCTCTGAGCTTTACTATACTGTGGCAAGTTCAAAGGACCAGAAAGATGACTAATTTCACAAAACAAGACCATGGAAAGGAGTTGCGGCCGTCCTCTGACCAGGCTTCCCACTGATTTGATGGTGGCCACTCAGCCTCAACCAGGGGATTTTAGTGTCAGAAGAAAACAGCAGTTAGCAATGATTGATGGAAAGCAGCTGGCCTTACAGTAGAAAGTCAGTAGATCCAAAGACCCTAGATGGAACTTAGAAGTGGGTCTAGGTCTGGGATTTCAATATGCAGGAATTCTCGTGTGTTTGGCCCATGTCAGACAGTGAGTGTGAAGCCTTATGCACTGTGGACTCAGACAGACTCAAGTGTGAGATAGAGTTTCATCATATTACTTCCCGGTAGTGTTGCCTTGAGCCAAAATTTTAATACCTCAATTCCTTTATCAAGGGAAGGGAAAAAATTAGCTCATAGGTTTCTAGAGGAATTGAATAAGCTGACACATGGAAAACATTACAAGTTAGTACATGTAGTTGTTCCACAAATGTCATTGAATATTATTATTATCATTATTTTTTATGATCCATTGTAGAGTTAACCATCACATCTCTATAGATCTAGGTTTTTAGCTACAAAGTGCTTATCAAATATTCTCTTTTTCACCAGTATTTTAGTTTACATTTTTGAAATATTTTCGAATCGAGCATGATGTCCAAGTAGCGATGCTGCAAGGTAAGGATATTGACTCTCAGTTGCTACTAAATCATGTTCAGTGATAGAAGTACTGATTTTGTCTCTCTATAAAGGACAACAGGGTCTGCATATTCTTAGTTAGACAAACACTTTATCCACAACACAACTTTGACTTTATCTGTGTATATATCCAGCCACCAACTGTTTCTTGGAGTCATCGAATAAAGAATATAAACATAAATAAAACAGCACCCAACCTCCTCATCCATTTTGTTGTTGGTCTTCTCATCATGAAAAGTAAATGGATACTCTTCACTGAAGACTCAAGTCCTTCCAATCACCAAGAGAATGTCTAGCAATTTTGCTAGTTGGGATAAAAAGTCTCAACCGATGACAGTCAGTAATGTCCTATTTTTCTGCGTAAAGGCTATCTTTCAAAGAATTCTACCTCCTACCTATTTAAGGTTTTCATCTGTTAACCTCTTAGTGTATGTTTTTTTCCTTTTTTTAAAAAATCATACAGGGCCCTGATCACTTCCCGTTTTCTGTCCTGCATGTCTCCAGGTCTTTCCATTCACAGCAGAAGTGAAACCTTAGAGAGCTGTGTGCACCCAGAATTCTCTTCTTGGCCTCTCTCCTCTCCTGTCAGCTAATGAAGATGTTAGCTTCATCAGGCTTGCCTAAAATCAGTGGGTTTTAGTTTAGGATTCTTCTATGAAAATCTGGCAAGTGATGTAACATTGGCTGAGGCTTTGGGAAACCTGATTCTCGGAACAAATTCAACGGATCAGTAACTGAGAACCAAGTGCAATGGCACTTTGTTCTCTGTATCTTTAGCATTTTCTTTGATTTTGACAAGTCCTTCCTGGAGAAGACAAGGGAAGTGAATACACGGTCACTCTAGCAGATATAGACGTTAAAGATCAGAGGAATAAATGACTTTTCTTAAATGGCAGAGGGAAAGGGTGGCTGGACGAGGACCTTCCAGTTCAGCACTGTGTAATCAAGGAAGCAGATGATAGCACATTAGCTGATCCAAAAGGCTATGGACCTCAAGGATGGTTGCTTGTTAAGTAAAGAACGACCAGAGAACTGGAATGTGCCATGACCACCAGTTCCTCGACTTCAGGCTGAACAGAGAGAATCATCTGGAATCACCTGTCCAAGTGTTCTGCACCTCACTGGACCCGCTGTTGTAGAAGAGCCAGATCCTTCACCGCCCTGACTCCCAAGACTCCAGATGACTTCAAAGAGTCTTTGAGAGTTAGTTTCAGGTCTTTCTGAGTATGTCCCCTCTGTTGCCATATCGCATCTGACACCTTTCTCTCCCTGTGCTTAAACAGTCACTTTCATTGAGCCATGAAGCTTCATAGCTACTTCCTACTAAAGGACGTGATGGTAGATTGTGCTGCTACCACAGTAAGGTCACTCACTGAGGACAAGTGCTCACTGCTGCCTCCCAGCATGCCATATGTGAACACACACACACACACACACACACACACATAGGCACACACAGGCACACACACACACACGCACCTTTGGTTACCACAGTCACATTACCAAGAATGCTGCCATGTGTTCACTTCTGAAGCGTACATTTTAATTTTTGCATAAAACTGACCTATTATTCTTAAATTTTTCCTTCCAGAAGGGTGGACAAGACTCTGTTGGGGGAGGAAGGGGAGTGTGGATAAGAAGACCAACCTCTGTTACAACTCTCTAAAATCCTTTGTCCCTCTCGTACTGGATACTTTGGCAGGGTGGGTCCTACTCCTGTTTTTTCTTCTCTAGATAATTTCCTAATTACATACTTTATCTAGAACATCAACTAAAGATTGTGGGAGAATTGACTTATGCCCAAAACTATTTATCAGATTCGGGAGTGAAACCTCATTTGAATTGAGCCCATCAGAGCCCTTCCCTGGAAATCTGAATCCATACCAAGATGGTCCAGTCAGAGTCTGACCTTCTCTATCACATGGAGAAGACATGAAGTATAGAGCACAACACTCTTGTACCTTGAGGGTGAGCGGTGGAGAAAGCATGTTTGCAGGAAGAGGGACATACAATGCTTACTGACAGAAGCATTAAAGTGATGCAGAAGGAAATCTCAGAGACTTGTGAGTGCTGGTTATTTGTTTTATGACTCTGGCTGCACACCTGCACTCTGGTTCCAGGAGACACCCATAACCTGGAGGAAAATGCTCCATGAGGTGAGATGAATAAGACTTAAGATACAACCAATTTGTTCAAATTCAGAAAGTAAGCAGGACTTGAAAACTTCTCACAAAATTAGATATCTCTATATAGTTAATAGATGAACACAAATCTATCATGAATTTCTATCTATACACCAGTGAAGAATTTTCAAGCCCTTAATGCTAAATGTAAGTAATCTAAATGTTGAAATACTGTGTCCTGTAGGCTGATATCAGATTGTTTCTATTTGTCTGGTTCAAAATACTATTTTTAAACATTTTCTTTAACTGAAGAATAAAAATCTATAAATTGGCCTTTGTTGCACTTTACGTGTGTGTGTGTGTGTGTGTGTGTGTGTGTGTACATGCATATGTGTATGCCTTTTAACTTTGGTAGTAAGAGAAATGGAGAAATGTTGAATTCCATGAACTTACTAACATACCCTCTCTGGCACTTGTGTTATTCCAAACCATTTTTGTGTCGATCTTTCGTCTACTTAGATCACCTACCTTCACCTGGCCTGAAGTTAGACCCTTTCAATCACACCTCAATTCTCACAGGTATATGCCTCGAGAACCTCATGGTCTCAGACTGCTTACATCTAGCCTGGTTCTCACCCTTGATAACTGCATTCCTTTCTCTGTGGATGCCATCCTCACTCCTTGACTGGGATGATTTCTCTTAGTCTTTGACCATCTCTTGTGATCTGCTTTCTCAGGGTCGCGGCTCTGGTTTGTGATGTCCTGAGCCTTATACAGATTCATGTAAGCAACTGACTATATAATACATAATGATCAACAGTGAGAAAGAGAAGCAGCCACACTAATGGGCCATCCTAAAGTTAGATAATTTTTCAGTTTCAAGAAGCCAATTCATCTTCAGTTTGGGAGTACAGTTTTATATGTTTCAGTATATAGGTTATGAGAGTACAAGTCAAGATTTCTACCTCAAATAAAATAACTAAATTTTAAAGTAACAATTTAGATAGTGGGAGAAATTATGAGCATGTGTCCTGGAGCAAGCCAGCTACTTGTTCTGACATCTAACCAAGGACACAGAGTCTGTCACTGGGAATAGACCACTCTGACCAAGTCCACTAAGATAGTGTATGCCAGTCCCAGATACAACATATTCATTGAGATTTTTCATGTTATGATTACAATGTGATTTGTTACTTTAGTTTTTTAATTTTCTAAAAAATATTTATTTAATTATTATTGAAGTATAGTGGACCCACAATGGCACATCAGTTTCAAGTGTACAACACAGTAATTCAACAGCTATGTTATGCTATGCTCACCACAAGTGTAGTCTGTACCACACAATGCGATTGAAATATCGTTGACTATATTCCCTATCTAAACTTTTAAAAAACTTTTTATTTATTTATTCATTTTGAGAGAGAGAGAGAGAGACAGAGAGCAAGCACAAGTAAGGGAGGGTCAGAGAGAGGGCGAGAGAGAGAATCCTAAGGTGGCTCTACACTGTGAGCGCAGAGCCTGATGCAGGACTCGAGCACACAAACTGTGAGATCATGACCTGAGCCGAAATCAAGAGACAGATGCTTAACTGACTGAGCCACCCGGGTGTCCCTATGCTACACTTTTTTCCTGGTGACTTACTCATCCCAAAACTGGGAGCCTGTGGCTCTCATTCTCTTTCATCCATTTGGCTCATCCCCCCCGCCCCTTGCACTGTTCTCTGTATTTATGAATCTGCTTCTGCATTTTGTTTGTTCTGATTTTTTACTGTAAAACTGAAAACAGTTTTTTAATGTTTTATTTATTTTGAGAGACACAGAGAGAAAGAGTGCGAGTAGGGGACAGCTAGAGAGAGAGGGAGACACAGAATCTGAAGCAGACTCCAGGCTCCGAGCTGTCAGCACAGAGTCCAATGCAGCGCTTTATCCACACACTGTGAGATCATGACCTGAGCAGGAATCAAGAGTGGGACGCTCAACTGACTAAGCCACCCAGGCGCCCCACAACCTAAGGCAATTTTCAGGTGTACCTCCTCTGTACCATAAATTCCTACACCAGTGTAGCAGCCAATGGGAGCAAAGAAACATCTGAGCTGCAGAAGCTTGAGGCAATGATGAGAAATTTGCATATGTGTTCAGCCTGTCCTCTCTCCCTGATACAAGAGCCCACCCCTGGACAGGCTCAGGGTCCTCACTGTGGCCCAGTGCTGCTCTTGCCTGCTCAGGTGCTGTTCTCTGCTCACCTGTGGCTCTTTCAGGAGGATGCTTTGCATTTTCCTGGTTCTCACCCCTTCCCCACAGGGGTTATCTTATCGCAGTATCTCTGTGCCCCTGAACGCGCCTCACTCTGTCTCAGGCACTTTCCTTGCTCTGGATCGTTGATATGCTGCTGCCCAAGGCTGACCGCACCTGTTTGCTCCTTTGCACGTTTTGACTCCTAAGACAAGCTGGGTCACTCCAGATGGGCAACTCTGTGAAAGCTATATAGGGTCTTCACTACCCTTCCATATTTGTAGGTTTTCCACTGCGAACAAGAGTCTAGCGCTTTGGTCTTCACATCACGCTTCATGGAGTCTCAGGGCGCAGAGGAGGTGCCTCAGAGGAGGCGCGGGGGCGCCGGACCACACCAGCCCCAGAGCTTCTGGTCTGCAGCTACCAGAGCACTTATGCTTTTTAAATTTGTTTTTATGTTAGATCTCTTTGCAGTGATTTGGCTGAAATGTAGGAAAAACTATCAAAAAGTAAAATCTTTGCTCTAGGGGAAGAAAGTTGGCCCTTTCTAATATGAGCATTGAGATCTTAGAAGAAAACCTGAGACCTCTTTAGATGCTGTGGAATGAAGTACTGCCTGTGTAGGTAATTAGAGCAGGTAGGGGCTCCTACCACTGATACAGTTAGACTCACAAGGAATATGGAAATGAAGAGAAGCAAGCTGTATTTTTATACTGAAAACTCCGTGTTTTTTATAAATGTAGTGGGGAAGTACATCATAGCTTCAGTCTGGGTAGCCAACATTCTGGTAAATGTCACACATCTCATTTGGATGTGAGAGAATCACACAAAATAAATAGTATCCTTTGCTTGGCATTAAAGATAAATGAAAATAAAATCCAGGGTTAAACACAACCACAGCCCACAGGCAGGATTTACACAAAATTCAGGTTGCATTTTGTCTGGATAAGTGATTACTTTTAATCACACAAAACATATGTAATGTTTTTAATTGGCCTAGACTAGATGTCTTAAGAGTTGAGTAATTATTTACCTTTTGTACATTTTATAATTTTATTTACATCTGGCTCATTCTTTAACAATGATAAAATTTTATCTTCCCTCTTATATTGTTTTATGATTGATTCTTTACAAACACAAGTCACCACATGTGTTATGAACCAAAATAACTCATGTTCTGTGTCTATGCTATTTCTCCAACTCTACTTTTTTCATGGCTAACAGCAAACAGTAGTATTATCTGAGTTTTTGTTTACATCTGGATACTGTAAGTACAAACATATTTTATAAATTATTTGAATGCATATAATGTGTAAAAGTACATTTACAGTGATATTAAGGTGTACTTATACGGTGTATATATATATATATATATATTTCCCAGAGTAAGGGGAGTTGTTCAAAGGAACTGGGTCACAGTGCCTGGGGCTGAATGAGCATAGTGGGGAAAGTCCTGACTTCGTTATTATCTGTGAGACTTGAAATCCAACAGAGGAGAGACTTCTAAGCTTATTAAACAGGAGTGACGCACAGAGGGCAAAAATTGGTTTCCACTGGAGTTTTGGTCCCTCAATCCAGGGTGCCTCATCTGTGGAGCCTCAGGTGAGGTTCAGAGGCAGACATATTGATTATATTAGTGTTTTTGGGAGTGGGGTGACTACCCCCTCCTCCAAGAACAGCCTCCTTCATTTGTTCTTGGGACTGTGCATACAAAATTTCTATGTATGTCAGGACACGAAAAGTTTGAATCAACTGCTCTGCATCCCCAGAATCAAGGTAATGCCTTCCTTACATATCCAATTCAATCAATTATTAATATAGCAAATATTAACATATGCTGGGCATTTTGCTGACTACTGAGTATGATCTAATCGAATCTTTAAAGTCGAGCTTGGCCCGTTGAGAGAGACAAGCCCTCGCGGATAAGTTACCTTGCGATCTGGGAGTGTTCTTTCTGTATAAATAATAAAGAGAGCCAAGTTCATCTTCTAGAGAGCAAAGTTCAACTCTGATTTGTGAGATGCGGGGAGAGTTGGGTAGGCCAACTCCCCAAGACAGGAGCATATCAGGCGCTGGATATGGGCAGCAAATGGGGACAAAATGGAGCATGTGTGTCGTGGTTTCTGGTGTGTGTGATGGGGAGGACTGATGAGAAGGTAGACTTGAGGCCTGATCACAGAGTAACTTGTACATCCAAATAAAAAATATGCATTGTAGCTTGTTCCCTAATAGAGCACTGCTAATGAATTTCCAACATGGACGACCTGATTTTGGGCTTGAATTTTTTTCAAAAGATAAAATGTACTACATGATGATTGACTGAGTAAAGAGAGATGTGTTACTAAACTGTTTACTGAACCAATTCTTATATCTCTATTCTGTGCCAGGCTCTGTTCAAGGAACCGGGAATACAACATTGAACAAAGTGGACAAAAATCCCCACTTTGAGAGAGCGTACCTCTGGTGAGAAGGCAAACACCATACAGGAGGGGAGTAGGAGATGTGGTGTAGATTGGCTGGTGATAAGTGCTAAGGAGAAAACGGAATCTAGGGAAGCAGATAGAACGTGTTTGAAGGAATTGTAGTTTTGGCTTGGGTGTCAGGTAAGGCCTTACTAAGAAGGTGAGGGAGGTGATACAGTGAACCACATGGACATCTGCAAGAGGACCACGCAGGAAGAGAAATAGCAAATGCACATGTCTCCAGGCATAAGTGTGCCCCACAGACTCCAAGTCCAGGCAGGAGGCCAGACATGTCACCCAGAATGTGTGAGACAAACATATTTACATAGTGCTTTTCAGGTAACTGAAGGGACTTTGACATTTATTCCAAGGGCCTAGGAAGCTATTGGCATCAGGTAAGTTATCTTAAGATTAATCCAATGAGAAAGAAACGGACTCTGAACTAAGACATTGGCAAAGGAAGTGATTAGGAGAGGAAGGGGTGTGTGAGAGTTTTCACACACAAAAATGAATGAGAAGGAGCCTGTAGAAAATGCAAGAGGTTGACCAGAAATGAGTGCTCACAGTAAGAAGGAAATGGCAGACCACTGTTCCAGCTCTAGGCGTTAGCCAAGGGAGATAGTCCTATCCCTTGTGAACATGGAGTCTGTCAGATGGGTGTTGTGTGGTTTTTAAAAACAACTTTTAAACATTTATTTATTTATTTTTGAGAGAGAGAGAGAGAGAACATGAGCAAGGGAGGGACAGAATGAAGAGAGGAACACAGAATCCAAAGCAGGCTCCAGGCTCTGAGCTGTCAGCACAGATCCCGATACGGGACTCAAACCCACAAGCTGTGAGATCGTGACCTGAGCCGAAGTCAGAGGCTCAACTAACTGAGCCACCCAGACACCCCTGGCAGATGGGTGATGTTAAGTGACATATAGCAACCTCTTTAATTAATTGAAGTTTACCAACTCAGTGTCCTTTACCTACTGTAATGAGAAACCTAATTAAGCATGAAGGCCAATAGCAATTTTAAAGGAACAACTTGTATTTAAGCAATATTGAGATAACTGGAAATAATTCTGTGATCTCATTAAAGAATCGCATGCTTTTTTGAAAGCCATGGGTTAACTCTCTTTCCCCTTATTCTGAAATTTAATTATTAGAAAACAATAAGAAAAAAAGTCATAAAGTAACTTCCTTTAAAAACTAATTTCTTTTAAGTAATTTTTTTTGTTTGGCTCAGGCTTTTCAGGAATTGTGTAGCCTTCCATTTAGTTAATGATTACAGTTAAATCTGTCCTATGCAAATAAGCAGATAGCCATTCAAGCAGTTTGATTTAATTAGAATACATGCTTTTCACATATGCATCAAATATATGTTATGTATTTTGCATTTTTCATACATACTGTATTAGTTTCCTATTGCTGCTGTAACAAGTTACTGCAAACATGGAGGGTAAAATTACACAATTTTTTCTCTACAGCTCTGGAGGTCAGAAGTCCAAAGTCAGGTTCACTGGGCTAAAGGCAAGGCATCTGCAGAGCTGATTCCTTCTGGAGGTTCTAAGGGAGATCTGTCTCCTTGCCTTTTCTAGCTTCTGTAGGCTACCTGTCTTCCTTGACTTGTGACTCCTTCCTTGTATCATTCTAACCTATACATCTCCTCTCTCCTCTTCTACAGTAAAATCTCCTTCTTCTTCCCACTGATAAGGACACTTGTCATTACTATCTGGGCCCACTCAGATGACCCAGAATAATCTCCATATCCCCAAGTCCTTAAGATAGCCACATCTGCAAAGTTCTTCTATGTAAAGTAGACAGGCTTTGAGAAACCATTAGCTTACTGTACATACTCTTTACTATATATCACTTTATGAATTACAAAGGCAGCTTATTGTAGTATAGAAATATATAATTTAGGATCAGAAATAAGCCCATTTTTAATTGCTACCTCACCACTTAATAACCACTTGGTCTTGAGAACTTCTTGACTTCCATTAGCCTTGGACTTCCACTCTGTAAGATAGAAATAATGCCTTGCAGAATTAATGAATATGAAGAAAGAATATTACAGAAGCATCCATTGATTATGCACCTAATATATCGTTGTCTCAACCCATGCAACAGTAAATAATACAGATCTGTCCTTACCCTTACAGGGAGCAATGACTGAGGGATGAGACAAATATTAACTACGCAAAAGTACTGAGAAGTGGTGGGCATCAGGACAGGGAATAGATGTAGTCAGGTTAAAAGAAGATTGTGTAGCATCCAAAAACAAGCAAACCCCAAAACAACAAAACATCTTTGAAAATTAAGGATAACTTCCATGAGAGGTGACCTCCAAAGCAAGATCTGGAACATGAGAAAGAATTAGCAAGTCAGGAAAGTGTCTTTCAGGCAGAAGGGTCTAGAGCACATTTAAAAAAAAAAAAGAAGAAAGGGACTTGAGAAATTAAAAATATAATTTCTCGGGGTATTTGGGTGGCTCAGTCAGTTGAACATCTGACTCTTGATTTCACCTCAGGTCATCCCAGGGTCATGGGATCAAGCCCCATGCCTGTCTCTTGCTAAGTTTGGGATTATCTCTCTTTCTCCCTCTGCCGTACTCCCCTACTCACACACTCTTTCTTTCAAATAAATAAATAAATAAATAAATAAGTAAAAATAAATATAATTTCTCTATGGGTATATTATGCAGTTAAAAAGATACAGTAAAAGAGAAGCCAAGCTTAAAAAGTAAGGAGGATTGAGATTAAGACAGGCCATGCAAACCATGTTGGTGGTTGATCCTCAGAACTGTAGAGAGAAGCAATATTTTCAAAGCCAGACAGTGACAGTGGCACCCCTGTGTCACAGAAAGATCCCTGGACAGAACCCTCCTGAAGGGAAGAAGGCTATGGCAGAGTGTGACTTGGAGTCACAGCACCTTAAAGGCAGGAACTGGCAATTGGTTAATGGGAGAGTAGAGGAATTCTGTTGCTGTTAAGGAGTTATAGTAGATAGGACCTGAGGGATAAGAAGTAGTTAAGATGAGGTCAAGTTTCTATCTTGAGTGAATATTGACAACAGACTCTGAAGTAGATAAGAAGGAATATGGACTGATTGGGAGTGTGTGTGGAGGGGGGGGAGTGGTAGTGGACCATCCATTCTGGATATGTCTGGCATTGAGGTGCTACTCAAAGTAGCTGACTGTGAGTAGGGACTCTATACAAAACATCAGTATCATATTAGGTAGAAAGGCCGTGGGATGCATTTCCCAACATGTATGTGTAGACCAGGGCAGGTGGAGGGATGTACCAGGTAACTCTTCACCAGAGGAGGTAATGTGTGGACTAAGGACGGTGGAGGTGGGGGGAAGCTGGGACCAAGAAAAGACAGTGGGAACAACATTTCAATGAGAAACACCACTTGTGAACATAACTACAGGTGTTTAAGAGAGTCGAATTCCTTTCATATCGTTTGTGAGCTAGAGAAGTCTCAGAGACACACCGAAAACATGAAAACCCTTCAATGTGAGGTTCATGAGTACCAGAAATGTGAGAAAAGACATGTGGAAGTAGTTAATCCCAATATACAATACAGTATAGAGTCACACAGCGCAAAGGAAACATGATGCTTTTATCTGTCTTGACTTTTTCACTGTGTCTGAGCATGCATGCACACACACATACACAACCTGAGATACCAGCTGTCAGTGGATGTGGATTCCCTTGGAATTCTTGATCTGTTTCTTTCCAACAGACTAACCCTGGGCTGCAGGATAGGGGGAAGTAGAGCAGAGGAGACAGAGATGGCGCTCCAGCCTGTCCCCGTGCCGCATTGAATCAGGAGCATCCAAAGTGAACCTGACTGACTGAGATTGAAATGGATGGATTGCCCTGCACTTGACTGTTATGACAGCTGTAAAACTCAAATCAGCTCCTAAATGGTCAATTACCTGAGGGGCACATAAACAGAGGCAGGCAGGGAGTGGAGGATTCAATTTCCTTGAGCTCTGTTGCCTGTTTTTCATTACGCCCACTCTAATTTATTTGGGGCCCTGGGCTTGAGTACTTGGTTCTTCCTGATTTTCATGTCTAAATGACATTTTCCTAGTTCCCAGCTCACCTTCTGTCCTTTGTCAGATTCTAATGGGTTCTGCTCTGACTATGGACAGCCTGGAGTGCTGGCGTGAGCCTTGTGGGCTCCTGAGTGTGTTCAGTTTGGTTAATTCCCATAAATATATTTTAAGTAATTATGCAAGCAAGAAATGCGAGCACCTACCATGGGAACTGACCATGAGGCACATGAAAATCAGTAGCTCAATAACATCAGCCTCCAGTCAAACCTGATATAAAAATGCCAGAACTCTCTCTCTCTCTTTCTCTCTCTTTCATGAAGTCAATAAGCATGTGGTACTGAAGCCTTTCCCACGGGCTTACAGAATAAGTAAACAAAAAATTTCCCCAGAAAATCATCTCTTCTCTTTGCTGTTGAAAAAGAAGTAGGGACACTAGCTGCCGCCTCCCTTTAGGCTTCTTTAGCTGCAAAGAACATGTCAGGAGAATCTGATCATCTTATTATGCCGGAAGAAATTACTAGGAAGTAACTGGCTGGATTGGAGAGTTCAAGAAGAATGTATAGTTAAAGCACAGAATGGAACACACTGGTTACATGCACCACTGCTCCTGAGCCTAACTTCCCAGCGAGGTCAAGGCCAGGTAGGTTTATAGTATAATAACAATATGAGAGCTAAAAGTTAGCATTTAGTTATTATACACAATGTTTATGTTTATAAAACCCTATTTTTAATTTTCAAAATGAAGTTTAAGATGATAAAATAAAAATAAATTATCCCAGACCATGTATCAGAGCCAGATTTTGAAAACAGGTCTTCTAAATGCAGTGTCTCCAAACTCAAGTAGGTTCTTGACCTTTGAGTAGAACCATCGGGCAGAGCCTACCTTGGGTCCATACACTTTCCCATTACTCACTCTTGTCCTTTCTGTCCTTGGTACAGTGAGCAGAGAGAGGGAGACATTAATTTTGTAATCAGCCATACTTGATTTCACATCTCTATCTTGCCACTTACTCTAGCCTCAGTTTCTCCATCAATATAATGGGATAATATCACCTATTTTTTAAAAGTTCATAGGAGGCATAGAATGTTGAGTTGCCCTTGTTCCCTGAGAAAAGGAGGGGTATTTATGTCTACATATACATTCCATGGTGTTTCTGCACCTTAAAGGAGCCTCTTATTCATCTTTCCTTTTTCCCCATCAGGATAGGTTTTTACAAATTTTTTTGACATCAGTAACTTACTATAAACTCCAATCATTGCACTGATGACAAGAGGCTTGTGAACTTTTTCCTTAGATAGTCCATTCTATCTCTGAATGTGCCTATTAGAAATCAAATCATTTTATGTAGCTGAAACATTCAAATTTAGAGCTTTTATTTGGCCAAATTGTCTCCCTTTCCATGAGCTGTTTGAAAACACTTTTTTATTAATGTTTATCTATCTATCTATCTATCTATCTATCTATCTATCTATCTATCTATCTATCTATCTTGAAAGAGAGAGACAGAGAGTATATGTGTGCATGCCCACATGAACGGGGCGGGGGGGGGCGGCAGAGAGAAGGAGAGACAGAATCCTAAGCGTGCTCCATGCTGTCAGCACAGAATCCAACGCTAAATCCCATGAACCACAAGATCATGACCTAAGCCCAAATCAGGAGTCCATAGCTTAACCGAGTGAGCCACCCAGGGGCCTCTGGAAACACTTTTAATGCCACTCTGTGCATGAATTAGTCCAGGCTAAATATGGCGACTTCTTGCCGCCATTGCCCCTCAAAGTGATGTGTGCATCTGTTCTAAGGTTGTTTTTCCTTTCTTATGAAAAACTTTTCAGTAGACCTAAACATACAAAGAATATTATAATAAATATCCATGGTAGCCATCATGCAGTAGATGAGATTCTAGAGTGGAGAGTCCACAATAGGGAGGCTGATTAGGATGAAACAAACCAATTTCCAGCAGCGTATGGTGAAGAACTACTCAACATTGGTGACTTTGCAGTTATGAACCTGGTTTACTTTCTTTCATTCTTTAAGAATATGTTTGTTACCTGCCAGAGGACAAGGGACTATGTCTCATTTATCACTGTATCCCCAAACCCTGGCATGATGGGGGCAAAAAAAGACTAAAAGAGCAGGAAGGAAGGTGGGAGAGAGAAAATGCTTAAATGACAGAAAGACAGGAAGAAGAAATAGAGGGAGAAGAGGAAGGAGGAGGATTGATGGAGAAAAGGGAAGAGGCCTACTAGAATAGAAATCTACAATGTTTTTGAGGATTTGACATACTGCCATCAGTTTGTTTTTCCAGGGAAAATTATGCTATATTAATTACAGCAAATATTTGTGTTTTGCTTTAAAATTTGCAAAGTTCTTTGATACAATTTTCACAGTTTATATTATGATGGTAAATAACATAATAAGCATTTCACCAGGCCATAATGTACCAGAGGAAAGATAAAGATCTCCACTGGGGATATTTGTCATTTCAGTGATAAAGCATGTATTTGCAGAAAATCTAAAATTATAGTCTTTGTCCTTTGCAGTAAATAAAAGCCTCTGATCTATGAACTTCCCCCCAAAATGTAACAAAGAAATACATGATGTTGAATTTACATTTAGAATTTTGTTTAGAACAATTGTGTTTATTTATTTATTGGCAAGAACTTTCTAGAGATTAAAAAATCCTAAATGCAAGAAGGGGAAGACTTAAGAGTTCCTAAGTTAACATTAAGAATTTCCATAAGACTCCAAGCTAACCCCAAATCAGCTTAACTGTACTTACTTTACACTACTGACCCCCAATGTTGCAACTTACCAGAGACTAATATTCCTGCTAAATTGTTGGAGATAACATGGGGCCTTCTGGTGACATGAATTTACATATGGATAAAATGTGACCAGTCTGCCTAATTTCCCTGAGGATGTAAACTTGGTCGAATACTAGGAATAAAAAGTCACTTTTTATTCACAAAGCAGCACCAAGTTCTTCCAGCAAACACACGTTTAGAAGAGGCACTGTAGTGTAAAATTAATTTTATCCTTTTTTTATAGCAATCTATTTAATAACACATCCTCTGATATATTGAGTCTGTCATATTGAGTTGGTGGTTTGAAATAGAACCTCCTTCCCCTGCACACACATGCAAATAGGTCATTATTAGAAGTTATACCTTGTAAGTTCTTTGTACTTAAGTTTCTATTCCTCTATTCTTTTTAAGTTATGAAGTATCTACGGTATGCCATGTATTTGGATGGCGTGTTTTACATGTATTAGCAAAATAAATGCTCTTCATAATTTGTAAATGGTCGTCCTTGAAAGCTAAGTGATGGCATTTGGATTCGAATCTAAACTAAAGCAACACCTTTTTATTTTATGTAACTTCTTCCTGCCTCCAATTTGAAGGCAGTTAGATAAAGTCGTCCATAGTCCCCAAACTATGTGAAGACAATAATGACAATTTATACAGATGTGATCATGTGATGGTCCTCTCAGAGTCCTGTTTCTCCCAACTGTGTTTCCGTTCCTGGCCAAATCTGATACCTGAAATCCCATCGTTGAACTCAAGCTTTCCTCAAGTTACATACAGAATGCTCTCAAAAATAAATGTGTTTCCTGGAAAAAAAAAAAGCACAAAGCAATTCTTTTTTCTTTTTTGTCTCTTGGAGAAAAATAACATGTGTATATGAGATTTGTACTGTATGTCATTACCCAGTGTATGATCTATAACAATATACTTCATTATATATCACTACTATTTTACCAAAAATAAAAAGACTGAAGTTTACAGAAGATCTATAACTAATAAAAGTCACATTCCATAGGTGAGGGAGTCAGAAGTCAACCCTTCGGTGATCTCTGAAGATACTACTCAACTATTTCAAAATTGATCAAGAGTAAAAACACTTGCAGGCTCCCATTGCACACATGGTAGACTTCAAATTCCCCGACATGACATAAATTCTTATTTTTTTCATTTCTTTCCTTCCTACTCTTCCAGCATCATTTCTCACAATCTATCTTTCCCTACCCCATGTTAAATTTAATTTCTCAGCCATGCCAAATGTAAAAATGTGGGAGTCAGAATGCATTTCTGTTAAATAAAAAATAATAACCTATTTCTTCTTTCAGAATGTAGAAAATAATACCATGGAGACATGGATTCACAAGAAGGGAAAAGGAGGGTGACACCATTAAGATGGCAACCTGAGCTGCTTCCAACTTCAATTCCCCTCCCAAGAAGACCAACTGGCAACTCTTCATAAACAAGACACGTGAAAATCCCAGAACACAGGGGAAGGGTTGTAGCAACCCCTTGGACCACTGAGACCAAGAAGGGCTACATTATAAGGTAAAAGCAATGATTATACTTTGCCCACGTTGTTCCTCCTGCCAAGCTGGCACAAAACTGCACCAAGAGGGCTTCCAAGAGCCTCTATTTCTCCAGTGGAAAAAATATTCCAAGGTGGATATCTAGCTCCCCTAGCATGGTGAGCCACCTTCTGGAATTGTGGACCTTCCCACTCAAGTCTTGCCTCACAGGGATTATGGGAAAATTCTACTTGGCTTGACCACTGGAGATCAGATTGTTATGGAGTGGGGGATTCAGGCTTTTACCAACCAGTACTCATATCTGGACAACCTGAGTTCTTCTTCACAATGAGACCCGAGCAAAGACCCAGCTAGAGGTTTTGCCCATATGGAACCAGGCCAGGGATCCTGTCTGGCCAGGAAATATGGCACATAGTTCTGCTTTATTCAAGACCCCAAACAGTGAGCCTTGCCAGCCTTAGGGTCTGTTCTGTCACCCTACCCAGGCAAGAAAGGTAATCTGTAACCCCATTTACTGCTAAATACTGCCTCCAGCCCTGCCTTATCAGGAAACGCAAACAGAACACTTGGGAAGCTGCACAGACTATCCTACCCCTCCACTGACAATATTACTCGAGCAAAGAGCCCAGCCAGTATCTCTGCCTGTATGCAGAGCTAAGCTGGCGATTCCATCTGGCCAGCAAACTCAGTGTGCAGTTTCTTTCTGAATTGAATCCATGAACAATGAGCTGTGCCAACCTTAGAGCCTTTTGTGCCCCTCCACACAGCATGAAAGCAAATGCATGCCCCGTCCACCTCTACCTAATACAGTTCTCAGTTCTGCCTGACCAGGAAAACTAACCAGACTGCAACACCAAGAAAGCTATGTAGCTGATCCTACAGCCCTGCATACAGTGGAATCTGAGCAGAGAGCTCAGCCAGTGGCTGTTCATCTGCAGAGCCAGAGCAGTGGTCCTGTCAGGCAAGAGCTTGGTGGACAGGTCTACAGATTTGATTTGGATCCTCAGCAATTAACCTGTAACAGTGTCACAGAACAGCTGTAGAGCCTGCTCAGTGGTTTCACTCAGGAAGGGTAGCAAATTTTCAGTACTGCCCAAATGCTGAGTCCTGCTCAACTAGGAAATCTGACCAGAGAAAAAGGCAACCACAGAGGCCATGCTAAACCGTTACTTGATAAGGAACCAACTCAGCAGTACTATCCAACTGCTTCTAACCAGTGGCACCTCCAGATATCAATTTTCCTTTGCACTGCTATGTGTTAAAGATTACATTTTTACGTAATTTAAAAAATCATTTCTCTCCATAAACATTCAGACTGTAATTTCACCAAACGAGTTATCCCAATGAAACTAACATACTTTTTGGCTTGTTTTTTTTTTTTTAACTGAAGGATAATACATACAGAAAAGTATACAAAACATAGATGTACAGCATAGCTACCATAGAGATAAAGAAATAGAACAGAATATCAGCAATCAAGAAGATACCTTTGCCCCAATCCAATTGCCATTCCTTCCCATATTGCCAAAGGTAATGTCCATTCTGGCTTCTAATATAATAGAGTAATTGTACCTGTCTTTGCAGTCCATATAAATGGAATTTTACTTATTCATTGGTGTTTATCGTTTTACCTCAGTGATACTTTTATAAAATTTAGCTATATTATTCACAAAAAACATAGTTCATTGAATGAATATACCATTATTTATTCATCCTAACAGTCATATTCTTTTATCCAGCTTTTATATAGAAAATAATGCTACTATGAAGACATTTGCACATATACTTGGTATACTTACTCATACATTTTTATTGAATATTTCCCAGCAGTGGAATTACTAGATCATTAGTACCTGATTGTTCATTTTTAGTAACGTGTTCTGAAGTGGATAAATCAGCTTATACTTCCACCACCAACAAAAAAAGATATACTCTTTGCTTCTTGTCCTCACTTGCACTTTGTATTTTCAGTCTTTTAAAATATTATCCATTCTAGTGGGTGTATATCAGTGTCTCATTGTAGATAATTCATGTTTTCTTGATTATTAATTAAATAAGCACTTTTTCCTAGGTTCAGTGGCTAAGAGGACATACTCTTTGGCAAGATAACTATTTAAGATACTTGCCCAATTTTATGTTTGGCTGACTCTTTTTGTAAGAATACTTTTATATTTGCTGTATATTCCATTTGTATTTATATGTTTCAAATATTATTTTTAAACTCTATAGTTTTCCTTCTCATTTAGGTAATATGATTTTCTAATTTGGAGGATGAATTTAACAATATTATTCCAACTTTCCTTTCTTTCACCTTATTTTGAAAATTATTCCACATTTGAAATTCTTGAATATATTTTATTTTATTTTCTAAAAATTGTATTGTTTTGACTACTTTCATATATTTTTAAAATTTTTAATATTTATTTATTCTTGAGACATAGAGAGATGGAGTGTGAGTGGGGAAGGGGCAAAGAGAGAGGGAGACACAGAATCCAAAGCAGGCTACAGGCTCTGAGCTGTCAGCACAGAGCCTGATGTGGGGCTCGAACCCACAAACTGTGAGATCATGACCTGAGCCGAAGTCAGATGCTTAACCAACTGAGCCACACAGGCACCCTGACTACTTTCATATTTTGAACTACACTACATGTGGAACCAATCTTTGTATGTCATGATTGGATGTCAATGAATTTTTCCATATGGATATAGAAATTTCCCAGCACTATCACAGATAGTCCTTCCATCACTAAGTTCATGTCACCATCAGTGTCATTAATTAAATCTCTCTATATGTGTTTAGACTTATTTCTGGATCATTCTTGTGTTATTGCATATCTCTATTTCAATCTATTTTAGTCTCACTTACCAGACTGTCCTAAATACAGTAACTTTATAAAAACTGATTTTTTGAATCATGCTTAGTTTTTAATCATCAAACTCTTGTACATAAAAATAAAGCCTGGGGTACTAATCAGGACTGCACTGAATTTATAAGTCCACTTAAGGAAGTAAGTCATAGTTTTACAATATCTGTCCTTGTAATATATGAGCATAATAGTGTCCTCCATGTACATGTCTTCAAGAATTTCTATCAAATAATGTATTAGCCTTATTGCTTCTCCTTTGCTATATTGTACTGGAAGCCAAAACTAATATAATAAAATAAGAAAAGGATATCAAGCCTGTACAGATTGGGAAGTTAAAAATAAAATTGTTTTTGTTAGCAGGTGATACAATTGTCTATGTAGAAATCTGAAAGAATCAAAACAACAACAAAACTCCAAGAACAAATGAGAAATTATGGGTAGGTAGAGGATATAAACTTAATATGCAAAAGTCAATAATTATCCAATATACCAACAATGAACCAGTGGAATTTGAAATTAAAAATACAATACCATTTAGAAGCTCCTTGGTGGCTCAGTAGGTTAAGTCTCTGATTTTGGCTCAGATCATAACCTCTTGGTTCATGATTTCAAGCCCCACATTGGGCTCTGTGCTGGCATCCCAGAGCCTGGATCCTGTTTCAAATTCTGTGTGTGTCTCTCTCTCTACTCCTCCACTACTTGTGCTCTGTCTGTCTCTCTCAAAAATAAACATTAAAAAATAAATAAAAATATAATACTGTTTAAATTAACATCCTTCAAAATTAAATACTTAGGTATAAATCTAACAAAATATGTGCAAGATCTATAAGAGGAAAATTACAAAACTCTGATCAAAGGAACTTAAAAAAGAACTAAATAGTTATTCCATGTTCATGGATACAAAATCTTATTATTGCCAAAATATCAGTTCTTCCCAATTAATCTATAGATTCAATGCAATCCCAGTAAAAATCTCAGCAAGTTCTTTTGTGGTTATCAAAAACCAATACTAGCATACCTATGAAGAGGCAAAAAATCCAGAATAGCCAACAATATTAAATAAGAACAAAGCCAGAAGACTGACACTACACAGCTTCAAGATTTACTATAAAACTACAGTAATGTAGATAGTGTGGTATTAAAAAATAATAGACAAATAAATTAATAGAACAGAATAAAGAGCCCATAAATATAGTCAAATAGTCTCTAACAAAAAACCAAAAACAATACAATTATGAAAAGATAGATTTTTCAACAAATGGTACCAGAATTACCTATTGGACATTCATACACCAAAAACAGAAGGAAAAAAAAGGAAAGGAAAGAAATTATTAACAAGAAAAAATCTTGCGAACTTTATGCCCTTCACAAAAATTAACTCAAAATAAATCATAGGCTGAATGTAAAATGAAAAACTATAAACTCCTAGAAGGCAATAGAGGAAAAATCTAGATTACCTTAGACACAACACCAAAGACATGATTCAGGAAAGAAAAAAATTGATAAAGTGAAATTCATTACAATAAAAACTTCTGCTCTGTAAAAAACAAAACAAGAAAACAATGTTAAGAGAATGAAAAGATAAGGCCAGGGCTGGAAGAAAATATTTGCAAAATAAATAACTGATGAAAGACTGCTATCCAAAATGTATAAAGAGCTCTTAGAACTCAATATTAAGAAAACAACCAAGTAAAACAAAGGGTTTAAGGCCAAAATAGACACTTCATCAAAGAAGATATACGGATGAAAAATATACAAGTAACCAGATGCTCCATATTGTATGTCATCAGGGGAATGCAAATTAAAACAATAATAAGGTACTTCTACCCATCTATTAGAATGGCCAAATTCGGAACAACACCAAATGCTGGTAAGGATGTGGAGAAACAGGAATTCTCATTTATTGCTAATGGGAATGAAAACTTCTATAGTTTGGGAATTTCTTTAAAACTAAAGAACATACCTTTACTATATGCTCCAGTAATTGCACAACTTAGTATTTACTCAAATGAATTTATTTATTTTTATTTTTTTAAAATGTTTATTTATATACTTTGAGAGAGAGAGGGAGAGGCCACACAAATAGGGAGGGAGATAGAGAGGGAAAGAGAGAATCCTGAGCAGGCTCTTCACTGTCCGCACAGAGCCTGTTGTGGGGCTCCATTCCATAAACCGTTGAGATCATGACCTGAGCCAAAATCAAAAGCCAGACACTTAAATGACTGAGCCACACAAGCACCACTGTACTTAACCAAAGGAATTTAAAAACTATGTCCAAGGTGGGGGTGAGGGTGGGGGGCATTATGCCCGTAGATGTTTGTAGCAACTCCATTCATAATTGTCAAATCTTGGAAGCAACCAAGATGTTCTTCAGTGGGTGAATGGACAAATAAACTGTGGTGCATCCTGGCAATGGAATATTACTAAGCAGTAAACAAGAAATGATCTATCAAGCCGTGAAAATATATGGAAAAAAAATAAAAACATATTACTAAACAATAGAAGCCAATCAGAAAAGCCTACATACTGTCCAATTATATGACATTTGGGAAAAGGCAAAACAGTAAAATTATCAGTGAAAGGAATTCAGGGGAAAGGAAAAATGAATCTGTGAAGCATACAGCATTTTTAGGATAGTGAAACTCTTCTATAAGATGCTACCATGGTAGATATATGTCACTATATATTTGTCAAATCCATAAATAAACCCTAATGTAAATTATATACTTTGAGTGATAATGATATGTCAATGTAGCCTGAACTGTAACAAATATGCCACTCAGGTCAGGAGATGTTGCCGATGGGCAATGCTAGCATGCATTGGTGCAGTAGGTCAATGGGAACTCTCTGTACTTCTCACTCAATTTTTCTGTGAACCTAAAGCTACACTAAAAAATTGTTCATTAAATTTAGGGTGTTTTACAACTTTCCACAAGGGAGGATATCTCATACACTCTCTGTTAGGTCTTTTCCCAGGTCTTTAATATTTGTGTTACTTTTATTTCTAACTAGTGGTGGCTGAGATAGAAAAAACATTTAGATTTTGTATATTGGTCTTTTATTCTGCAAATTGCTAATTCATTGTATTAAATTAATGGATTAAAAAGCAGTAGCATTTGTATTTCTTCCTTTTAAATCTTAAATATTGATTTCATTTTATTTTACTTTGGTTTATTTCACTGACTTGTACCCTTAGTACAACAATGAAGAGAAGTGGGATGTCATGAATCCTTGCACTTCTCTAATCCCACTGGGGAAGCTGTATTTCATCATTAACCACTAAACATGCTATCTTTTGTTTTTGCTTTCTGTAGATTAAGGATACGCTTTATTTTTAGCTTAAAAAGCACTATTTTTTAAAACATGATGGATGATATATATTATCAAAGGCTTTTTACTGCATATATTGGAATGATTACATATATTTTCCATATAGGTCAATGTTCCATTTCTGTAATGACCCCAAATTATTCATCACAAATAATAATTCTTTCTACATATTGCTAACTTTTGTTTGCTCAAATTTTCATGTCTATGTTCTTGAGCAATACTGGCTTGAAATTTTCTTTCTTGTCAAGTCTTAGAATTAAAAATATGCTGATCTCATAAAATAGGCTCTTTTGTTTCCTTTCCTTGGGAAAAAATTTGCATAAGATTGATATTTTTCTTTCTTAAATAAATTCAATAGAATTCTCTCATAAGACAAAAGGGCCTGGGGTTTCCTTTGAAGGACGCTTTTAATTACAGATTTCTTTAATAGAAATAAGACAATTCTGATTTTATATTTCATTTTATATCAAGCTTGGTAAGCAATATTTATTATAAATCAATACATTTCTACTAAGTTTCAAATTTTTTGGAGCGTATGGTTATAAAATATGCATCTATATCTGAATAGATGGATAGAAAACTGGTGTAGAGATAGAGATATATTTCAAACTTATTTGGCAGTATTTTTCTCTCCAAATAACTCTGGATATGTTTTTAAACATTTTTCTAATGAAAGCAAACATACATCTAGAAAGTTCATAAATCATAAATGTCTAGTTCAATAAGCATCTCAAAGTGAAGATACTCTTGTAACTATCAACTCTGAGAATAGGGAGAAAATATCATCCCCACAAGAACGCATCTTCCTGACTCCTACCAATAAATAGTCCCTCACATCTTACCAAAGCTAATCAGCAGCCTAACTTCTAATATTATATTACTTGTCATGAATTTTCATTCCTTAATGGTGCCGTTTTATGAACAGAGTACAGCTATAGTTCATTTTTTAAAATATTTTAAATGTTTATTTATTTTTAAGAGAGAAAGACAGAGTGTGAGCAGGGGAGGGGCAGAGAGAGAGGTAGACACAGAATTGGAAGCAATCCCCAGGCTCTGCAGGGTCAGCCCAGAGCCTGACGTGGGGCTCCAGCCCACCAACTGTGAGATCATGACCTGGCCAAAGCTGGACGCTTAACAGACTGAGCCACCCAAGTGCCCTTAGCTGTAGTTCATTTTAATTGCTGTAGGTGTTTTATTGCATGGATACATCATGACTTGCATATCCATTCTAATGCTGATATTTCTGTTGTTTCTAGTTTTGAGCTTTTATAATAAATTATGCTATATATATTTTTTCATAGATTTGGTGCATACTTGTACATATAGATTGTGTATATACCTAAGAATGAAAATGGTGGATGACTTACTGCATGTATTCAAAATCTACAGACAGTAGATTTTCACAAATAGGTTTGTAAGGTGGTGGTCCTTAGCAGCAGCAAGTGGGAATTACTATAGCTTTATATCCTCACCATGGTATTACATAATTAGCATTAGCCATTCTGCTGAGATTTTGCTGTATCTGATTGTAGAATTAGTTTTTATTTCTCTCATTTTTAAGACATAAAACATTTTTAATAGATTTATTGGCCATTTCGGTATCTCTTTTGTTTGTTTCTTTTCCTATTGGTTTTGAAGGAATTATTTATATACATGATATATGAGCATTATTTCAATTACATATGTTTCAAATACATTTTCTTGTCTTTTGACATTCATAATGGTATTTTCACTTTCACTTTCCTAATGGTATTTTCATTAAGACTCTTTATCTAAATGTAGTACAATTTATCAATTCCTCCCTTTCAGGATTAGTACTCTTTATTATCTTGTAAAAGAAGTCCCTTTCTGCCCAGAAGATATGAAGCTATTATGCAATGTCATCTTGTAGACAATTTATTGTTTTTTCTCTGTCAGAATTAACTCTATAATCCCTCTGGAATTCATTTACATGTAGGGCATGAAGTAGATTATCAATGTCTATATATCTTTTTAATATAGAAGTATAATTAATATATAACATTATATTGGATTAGGTGTACAATGTAATGATCTGATACTTGCAAAATAATCACCAGAGTTAAGTCTAGTTAACATCTGTCACCATACATAATTACAATTTTTTTCTTTATGACTATGACTTTAAA
>NW_027530500.1:2903143-3036573 GCF_008692635.1 Crocuta crocuta
TCTTTATGACGAAGACTTTAAATATCTAATCTCTTAATAGCTTTCAGATATTCAATATGGTATTATTAGCCACAGTCACCATGCTGCATCTCCATAACGTATTCATTTAATAACTGGAAGTTTGTAGCTTTTGACCCCCTTAATCATTTCACCCAGCCCCAGACCACCACCTCTGGCAACCACCAATCTGTTCTCTATATCAATGAGCTTTTCTCTTTTTTAGATTCCATATATAACTGAGATTATACAGTATATGTTTTTCTGTCTGCCTTATTTCACTTAGCATAGTGCTTTCCAGATCTATCCATGTTGTCGCAAATGGGAAGATTTCATTTTTTATGGTTGACTTCTTTCCCACTATATATATATAAATATAATTATATATATTTGTGTTTTCCACTACACACACACACACACACACACACACACCAACTATGGTATACACACATACATACATACCATAGTTTCTTTATCCATTTAGCCATCAATGGATAGTTTGGTTGTTTCCATTATCTTGGCTTCTGTAAATAGTGCTTCAGTGAACATGGGGGTGCAGATATTTCACTGACATACTGTTTTCATTTTCTTTGACTATAGAAATTTTATTTTTATTTTTTTGAGGAACTTCCATATGTCTTCCATATGTGCCTGGAATAATGTATGTTCTACCAACAGTGCACCAATTTCCTCTTCTTCACATCTTCACCAGCGTTTGTTTCTTGTCTTTTTGATACTAGCCATTCTAACAAGCGTGAGATGATATCTCATTGTGATTTTGATTTGCATTTCCCTGATGATTAGTCATGTTGAACATTTTTTCTTTTCTACTTGGCCACCTATATATCTCCTTTGAAAAAATTTCAATCCAGATCTTCAGATCATTTTTAATAAGATTGTTTTTTCCCATTATCTTTTTGATATAGCAATTTACTGAACAATTTATTTTTTAAGATCACATATTTAAGGTTTTTAAAAAAAATTATCTTTGTTTACTTTTTGGCAGTTTCCATATGGAGGATTTGCACATCTTTCACTAGATTTATTCCTAGGTATTTGATGTTATTCACACTAATTTAAGTATTTTTTTATTTTCTAAATTTCAGCTTCCATTCTTTGCTGAAATACAGACAGGTAGTTGAACATTAATCAAGTAATTGTTCTGAATTCACTTGTTAATTCTAACAATATGTGTTGATATTCTTGAATTTTTGTTTAAACAACCATTGCTCTTCAACTTATGACAGTTTTATTATTATATGACTGTTCGAACAGTATACTAGTGAATAGATGTAGAGATAGCAAGTATTTCTGAATCTTTTCCAAACTCAGAGTAAAAAGTTAACAATATTTCATCATGAATTGGAACGTTTGCTGTGTTATATGGTTTCAGATTTAAGAAAATTATGTTCTTCCTAGTTTTCTGAAAGTTTCTTAAAAATCATTTTTAATATATTTTGTATGTATTAAATGTCTTTGTATTTATTAACTTATTTTTCATTATTGTATTATGTTTTATTATGTGTTTATTAAAGTGATTTTTTAAGTTTATTTATTTATTTTGAGAGAGAGAGAGCACACAAGCAGGGGAGGGGCAGAGAAGGAGAGAGAGAATCCCAAGCAGACTCTGCACTGTCAGCACGAAGCCTGATGTGGGGCTACAATTCACGAACTGTGAGATTATGATCTGAGTCAAAATCAAGAGTCTGATGCTAAACCCAGTGAACCACCCAGCCACTCCAATTGCAATGATTTTTCAGTAACCTTTTCTATTGAAATATACAATAGAAAGAAATGTACACAAATCATAAATGTAAAGATTGACTGATTTTTCAGTCTTTTTGAAAAAGTTTTTATTTTAATCATCTGCTACTCATCACAACAAGTGCACTCTTTAATCTCCATCAGCTATTTCAGTCATTCCCCCCATCGACCACCTCCCCTGTGGTAACCATCAGTTTGTTCTCTATAGTTAAGAGTCTGTTTCTTGGTTTCTCTTTCTCTCTCTCTCTCTTTTTTTTCTTTGCTAATTTGTTTTGTTTCTTAAATTCTACATATGAATCAACTCATATGATATATGTCTTTTCTGACTTACTTTGCTTAGCATAATACTCTGTAGCTCCATCTGTATCTTTGCAAATGGCAAGATCTCATTCTTTCTTTATGGCTGAAAAATATTTTATCATATATACCACATCTTTATCCATTCATCTATTGAAGACAGTTGGATTTCTTCAGTAATTTGGCTATTGTAAATAATGCTGCTATAAACATAGGGGTGCATGTATCCTTTGAATTAGTGTTTGTGTATTCTTTGCATAAGTAGTAGTACAATTTTATATCATAGGGTAGTTCTGTTTTTAATTTTTTGAGGAACCTGTGTACTGCTTTCCACAGTGGCTGCACCAGTTTGCATTCCTACCAATAGTGCAAGGGCGTTTCTTTTTCTCCACATTCTCACCAATACCTGTTGTTTCTTGTGTTTTTAATTTTAGCCATTCTGACAGGTGTGAGGTGATATCCCATTGCAATTTTGACTTACATTTCCATGATGATGAGTGATCATGAGCATATTTTCATGTGTCTGTTGACCTACTATATGTCTTCTTCAGAGAAATATCTGTTCATGTCTTCTGCTCATTGTTAATTAGATTATTTGTTTTGGGGGGATTGAGTTGTATAAGTTCTTATATATTTTGGATACTAACCTTTTATCGGATACGTTATTTGCAAATATCTTCTCCCATTCCATATGTTGCCTTTTAGCTTTTTTGATTGTTTCCTTCACTGTGCAGCATGTTTTTATTCTGATGAAGTCCCAATAGTTTAGTTTTAGTTGTGTTTCCCTTGCCCCAGGGGACCTATCTAGTAAAAAGTTGCTGCAGTCTATGTCAGAGAAGTTACTGCCTGTGTTCTCTTCTAGGATTTTTATGGTTTATGGTTTACATTTAGGTCTGTAATCCATTTTGAATGTATTTTTGTGTATGGTGTAATAAAGTAGTCCAATTGTATTCTTTTGCGTGTTCCTATCTAGCTTTCTCAACACCATTTGTTGAAGAGGCTGTCTTTTTCCAATTGTATATTTGCTGCTTTGTCAAAGATGAATTGACATATAATTGTGGGGTTATTTCTGTTTTGTTTTTTTCTATTCTGTGTCTATTTTTGTGCCAGCACCATACTATTTCAAATACTACTTTATAATATAACTTGAAATGTGGAATTATGATACCTACTGCTTTACCTTTGTTTTTCACGGTTTCTTTGGCTATTCAGGGTATTTTGGGGTTCCATACAAATTTTACGATTTTTTTTGTTCTAGTTCTGTGAAAAATACTGTTGGTATTTTGATAGGGATTGTATTAATCATGTAGATTGCTTTGGGTAGCATACACATTTTAACAATATTCTTCTAATATGCGAGCATGGAAGTCTTTCCATTTCTTTGTGTTGTCTTCAATCTCATTTATTGGCATTCTATAGTTTTCAGAGTATGTTTTTTTCACCTCTCTGGTTAGGTTTGTTCCTAGGTATTTTATTATTTTTGGTGCAATTGAAAATGGGATTGTTTCATTAATTTATTTTTCTACTGTTTCATTATTTGTATATAGAAATGCAACAGATTTCTATACATTGATTTTGTATCCTGTGATTTTACTGAATTCCTCAGTTCTAGTAATGGTTTGGTAGAGTCTTTAGGATTTTCCATTTAGAGTATCATGTCATCTGCCATTAGTGAAAGTTTTACTTCTTCCTTGCTGATTTGATTTTTGTTGTCTGATAGCTGTGGCCACGGCTTCCAGTACTATGTTGAATAAAAGTGGTGAAAGTGGACATTCTTGTCTTATTCCTAATCTTCCAGAAAGGCTCTCAGCTTTTCCTCATGTAAGATGATGTCAACTGTGGGTTTTTTTTTTTTTTTTAATAAATGAGCTCTCTTATGTTAAGGTATGTTCCCTCTGATCCTACTTTATTGAGGGTTTTTATCATGAGTGGATGTTGTATTTTGTCCAATGCTCCCAATGTTGTGTGTGTGTGTGTGTGTGTGTGTGTGTCTTTTGAAATGATCATGTGGTTCTTATCCTTTTTCTTATTGATGTGATGTATCATGTTGATAGATTTGTGAATATTCAAATAATCTTAAAACCTGGGAAGAAATCCCTCTTGATTGTAGTGAATTACATTTTTAATGTATTGTTGGGTTTGGTTTCTAGTATTTTATTGAAATTTTTTGCAGTCATGTTCATCAGAGACACTGGCATGTAGTTCTCTTTTTAGGGTAGTCTTTATCTGATTTCGGTATCAAGGCATTTCTGGCCTCATAAAATGAATTTGGAAGTTTTCATTTCTTTTTTTTTTTTTTGGAATAGTTTGAGTAGAATAGGTATTAACTCTTTAAATATGTGGTAGAATTCTCCTGTGAAGCCATTTGGTCCTGGACTTTTGTTTGTTGGGAGTCTTCAGATTACTGATTTATTTTCTTTGCTGGTTATCAATCTATTCAAGTTTTCTGTTTCTTCTAGTTTCATTTTTAGTCAGATATATGCTTCTAGGAATTTATCCATTTCTTCTACATTCTCTAATTTGTTGACATATAATTTTTCATAATATTCTCTTATAATTGTTTGTATTTCTGTTCTATTGTTTGTTTTTTAATTTTTATATCATATATTATTCTTTAATCTTTATTATTTCCTTCCTTATGATGGTTTTAGGTTTTATTTGTTGTTGTTGCTTTTCTAGCTTTTTTAGTTATAAGGTTAGATTGCTTATTTAAGATTTTTCTTGCTTCTTAAGGTAGACCTGCATTGCTATATACTTCCCTCTTCTACCACTTTTGCTGCATCCCTAAGGTTGTGTTTTCATTGTCATTTGCTTCCATGCATCTTTTTAAATTTCTTCTTTGATTTCCTGGTTGACCCATTCATTGTTTAGTGACATGTTGTTTAACCTCCATGTTTTTGTGGTATTTTCATATTTTTTATTGTGGTTGACTTCTAGTTTCATAGTGTTGTGGTCAGAAAAGATGCGTGGTATGACTTGGATCTTCTTGAATTTGTTGAGGCTTGTTTTGTGAGAATATATGTGATCTATTCTGGAGAATGTTCCATGTGCATTTGAAAATAATGTATATTCTGTTTTTTGTTGTTGTTGTTGTTGTTATTTTTTAGGATGGAATGTACTGAATATATCTGTTATGTCCATCTACTTCAGTGTTTCCTTGTTGATTTCTTGCTTAGATGATGTGTCCATTGATATAAGTGGGATGTTAAAGTTCCCTACAATTATTGTATTCTTATCGATTAGCTCCTATATGTTTATTGTTAACTGTTTTATGTGTTTGGGTGCTTCCATGTTGGATGCATAAATATTTCAATTGTTTTATCTTCTTGTTGGATGGTCTTCTTTATTATTATATAATGACCTTTTTCTCTTGTTAGAGTCTTTGTTTTAAAGTGTACTTTTTCTTTTTCTTTTTCTTTTTTTTTTTTACTTCTAGGAGAGAGAGAGAGAGAGACAGCGTGAGCAGGGGAGGGTCAGAGAGAGAGGGAGTCACAGACTGAAACAGGCTCCAGGTTCTGAGCTGGAAGTTAGCACATAGCCCGACACGGGGCTCGAACCCACGAACCGCGAGATCATGACCTAAGCGAAAGTCGGACGCTTAACCAACTAAGCCACCCAGGCGCCCCAAAAGTGTACTTTTTCTGATGTAAGCACTGCTACCCCTGCTTTCTTTTGACATCAATTTGCATGATAGATGTTTCTTTATCCCCTCTTTCAAATTTTTTAAAGTTTATTTATTATTTGTTCCAAGAGAGACAGATACAGTGCAAGTGGAGAAGGGGCAGAGAGAGAGAGAGAGGATCCCAAGCAGGCTCTGCACTGCCAGAGTGAAGCCCTATGTAGGGCTCAATCTCATAAAACTGTGAGATCATGCAGTGAGCTAAAACCAAGAATCAGAAGCTTTCAATCTTTTCTTTCCATTCCCTCTTTCAATCTTTAAGTGTCTTTAGATCTAAAATGACTCTTGTAGGCTATACATAGATGAGTCTTGTTTTTTCTTTTCTTTTCTTTTCTTTTCTTAAATCAATTCCATCACCCTGTCTTTTGGTTAGAGCATTTAGTCCACTTACATTCAAGTTAATTATTGACAGATATGTATTTATTGTCATTTTATTATTTGCTTTCTGAAGATTTTCTTTGGTCTTTTTTTTTTGTCTCTCTCTCTTTTGTGGTTTGCTACTTTTTATTAGTGATATCTTTCTCTTTATTCTTTGCATATTTATTACTGTGTTTTTATTTGTGGTTATAGTTATGTTTTCATATAATCTCTTCTACATTTAACAGTCTTTATTAAGTTGATAATTATTTAAGTTTAAACCCATTCTTAACACTTCTTCCTCACTTTTAGGTATATGGAGTCATATTTTGCATTCTTTAATTTTGTGAGTTCCTTGACTGATTATTTATAGAAATATTTTTATTTATGTATTTAAATTTAAGTTAGTTACCATACAGTGTAGTCTTGGCTTCAGGAGTAGAGTCTGGTGATTCATCTCTTACATGTGGAGCATTTCAGTGCTCTTCCCAGAAAGTGCCCTCCTTAATGCCCATCACCCATTTAACCCATCACCCAAGCCACCTCCCGTATAGCAACCGTCAGTTTGTTCCCAGTATTTAAGAGCCTTTTATGGTTTGCCTCCCTTTCTGTTTTTATCTTATTTTTCCTTCCCTTCTCCCATGTTCATTTGTTGTGTTTCTTAAATTCCATATATGGGGTCTCGCCATGAATGCTGCCTCTCTGGAACACACTCCAAGATGAGCGGCTAACTTCTCCACTCTGTGCCCCAGGCACTTTTCAGATCACTACTTCCAAGCCTTGAATCTGCGCTTCTTTTCTCTCCTTCTCTCCAAGAGCACCCCCAATGCAGGCTTTCCCTGGGCCAAGCCCATTGACCTTTATAACTTGATCTTTAAGCCTGCTGTTTGCAAGAACTCACAAAATTTGGCACCTCTTGCTTCCAAACCAATTGCCAAGGTTGAAGTTTTGGGCTGATGGTGGGATGTTCCAGATCCAACAGTCAAGAAAGAATTCTTGAAGAGGATGATTTTATTAAACGTGATTTTATTAAAGTACTGGGATAGGACTCATGGGCAGAAAGACCTGCACTGGGGTTGTGAAGAATGGCTGGTTATGTACTATGGACTTGGAAGAGGTAAAAGCAAGGGGATGTTTTCAAAGAGACTTTCATATGCTAAAGAAGACTTACAGATTACTGAAGGCCTAGTGATTGTCAAACTAAGGTTGTTTTTCCCTCTTGCAAAACATTAAATTTAAGGGAATTCCTGGAGATACTACTCTGCCTTCCTCAAGTATCTGTCAATGGGCTGCAGGTTATAAGGAAATTTAATTTTACCTGCCATTTCTTTCTTGTCTTTGTTCCCCCATCACTATGGAAGGGTGATGTCAGTGCTCCAAGAGACTGAGTATATAGGTTTCTGGAGACTAGACCATTGATAAGATTACATTTTTCTTGTAATTTACTAAGATATTTGTAAACTGGTGGAGACTCTATCAGTTTAACCATTTTTTCCCCCTGCCCTATCCTTTGTCCTTGGCCTGCCAGGAGTGCCTGAGGAAGGTCACAGGTATCCCACCTAGGGCTGGGGGAGGGGAGTGCTGTTAGCCTGTTCTTTGCCCTTAACTTGCCCCATACTCCCTTATTACTATGAGGAATTGTTTTCCCCAAATGCTCCCCTTTGTGTTAGTCTGTCTTTCTCCCTTCTCCACAACAATGGCTCCCTCTCAACCTCAGTGGCTGTGTGTGATTCATTTATTTCCCTAACTTCATCTCCATCCTTCCTACCTTCTTTGATGTGGCCTCTTCTCTACCTTTAGTTATGTAGTTTGTTCCACCAGTCTTCAGATCAATTTGGGGGAGGGGGTTATTTAAGATGATATGATAGTCATCTAGTTGTATTCATAGGATTGATGTGAGCCTAGGGTCCTCCTACTTTGCCGCCATTTTTTCCACCCAATTTTTCATCCTTCTACACAGTTTTTGTTTCACATGTGTTGGCTTTTTAATTAGAAATATATTCCCAAGAATAGAGCTATGGGATCGTAAGGTCTAAAAAGAATTGGTAAATATTACCAACTACCTTTCCAAAGACATTATATATATCAATGCTCCCACATCAGAGCTTTATTTCCATATCCTCATTAACACTTTGCAAGGTCAATCTTTTTAACTTTAGCTATTCTGTTGAGATATAGTCAAATCTCACTGTGGTTTAATTTGCACTCCCCTGAAGGTTAAAGTCTATCATCTTTGCTATGTTTTTTGGTTATTTGGATTTTCATTTTGTGATATGTAAAAGTTTATTTACCATTTTTTCTAACAAATATTAGGAATTTTAATTTATATGTTTTTATTATCAGTTCTTCATCAAACACATGTGCTAAAAATATCATCTTCCACTTCATGGGTTTTCACTTCATATCTTTTGATGAAAAGACATCCTCAGTTTTAACTAGTTCAATTTATTGGACTTTTCCTTTTACAGTATGGTTAAGAAATGTTTGCCAATTTCAAGATAATCACTGTACTCACTTTTGATATAATCTGGAATCATATTGTTTAATCTTTTGTCTTTCTAGCTAAATCTGTCTGAGATTAATTCATGTATATCTTATCAGGTTAGATCAAGATTTATATTTCTCTATATGGGTAACCAATTGACCCATCATTACTTATTAAAAAGACCATCTTTCTTCTCTAACTACAAAGGAACTTTTTAAATAAATCAAGTGGTTATTGACATTTAGGTCTATATCTGGACTCTATTCTTTTCGGTTATTTACATATTTATTTTTGTCTATCCTTAAAAGAATGCCACATTTTCCAATCTACTATACCTTTATGGTAATTATATATAATTACATTTGTGCATATTTTAAAACTATAACATTTTATGTGTGATTATTATAAATAATCTTCAATATTAAGTATATTATTATATATAGTATTATTTTTCAACTTTTGTTCTGTCTTTTTAAGAAAAAAGTTTGTCTTAGAAATATTTCTAAGAAAGAAATCTATTTCCTTGATAGTGCTGCTATAAACACTGAAGTGCATGTGTCCCTTTGAATCACCATTTTTGTATCTTTTGAAAAGATACCTAGAAGTGCAGTTGCAGGGCAATAGGGTAGCTCTATTTTTAATTTCTTAAGGAACTTCCACACTGTTTTCCATTGCACCATTCCATTGCACTGCTTTTCATGCACCAGTTTGGATTCCTAGCAGCAGTGCAAAAGTGTTCCCCTTTCTCCTCATCCTAGCCAACATCTTTTGTTCCTAAGTTGTTAATTTTAGTCATTTTGATATGTGTGAGGTGGAATCTCATTGTGGTCCCCTGATGATGAGTGACGTTGAGCATCTTTTTATATGTCTGTTAGCCATCTGGATGTTTTCTTTGGAGAAATGTCTATTCATGTCTTTTACCTATTTCTTCACTGGGCTATTTAGCTTTTGGATGCTGAGTTTGCTAAGTTCTTTATATATTTTGGATACTAACCTTTTACCTGATATGTCACTTGCAAATATCTTTTCCCATTCTATTGGTTGCTTTTTAGTTTTGTTGATTGCTTCTTTCACTGTGCAGAAGCTTTTTATCTTGATGAGGTCTCAATAGTCCATTTTTTCCTTTTATTTCCCTTGCCTCCAGTGACTTGTCTAGTAAGGAGTTGCTGTGGCTGAGGTTAAGGAGGTTGCTGCCTGTTTATTCCTCTAGGATTTTGACGGTATCCTGTCTTATATGAGATGTTTTATCAATTTTTAGTTTATTTTTGTGTATGGTGTAAGAAAATGGTTCAGGTTTATTCTTCTACATGTCACTGTCCAGTTGATTTTAGAGTTGACATTTTATTTTATTATTTTTTAATTAAATGTTTATTTACTTATGAGAGAGAAAGAGAGCTTGAGAGCTTGAGTGAGCCGGTAAATTGATGCAGTGCGTGTATCGAGGTTTATTATACTGATGTCAGTACTTTTAAAGATGCTTAATTTTTTCTGTAATAAAATGTTTTGTCAAATTAAGTCCACACTAAAAAAAACTTTAGCTCTCTGATTTTTCATAAAATTTAAAAATCACCATGCCAATTTTTCAAAGTCTGCATGATTATGTGTTTAATATGTATATCATTTGGGGGAAATTTGATATTTTTTTAATATTGAGTCCTAACCTATAAATAGGTCAAATTAGTCCATTTATTTAGTTCATTAAAACATTAAGAATATTTGTTAAATTTCTATATAGAATTTTGGTGATTTTTACAGATTAATTCCTAGATATCTAATAGTTGTCAAAATTATGTATTTTATAAACTCTCTTTTAATTGCTTACTGTTGAAATATAGAAACACAGTTGGTGGGGCACCTGGGTGGCTCATTCAGTTGAACATCTGAATTTGGTTCAGGTTGTGATCTTGCAGTTCACAAGTTCTAACCCTGCATTGGGCTCTGTGCTGGCAGCTCAGAGCCTGGAACCTGCTTCTGATTCTGTGTCTCTCTCTCCCTCTGTGTCCCCCCCCTTTTTCTCCTCACCTCTTTCTCTCTCAAAATTAAATAAAAACATTAAAAAACTAAAATTAAAATTAAAAAATTAGAAACAGAATGGGTGCTATTACACTAACCCTGAATGTTTTTATGAATTATAATTTCTGTTACATTGAATTTTCAATGAACACAATTATAACATCTATGAATAATGAGAGTTTCTTTCTTTCCAAACTATATAACAATTTCTTATTTTTCTTGTTGTTCTTCCCCTTCTCCTGCTCCTCCTCTTCTTCCTCCTTTTCTTCCCCCTCCTCCTCCTTCATTGCCTGTAACCTCCTATTCAATATTGAATAGAAGTGCTAGTAATTAAAATCTTTTCTTGTTCTCATCTTAAAGAGAAAGATTTTAATATTTAAATACCATGAATAATGTTTGTTATAGTTTTTATATACATTTTATGAGAATGAGTAAAATTCCTTTTATTAGTTCATTAAGACTTTCCTATTATTAAAAACCTATTTCTTTCTAATAAGATGTGGGATTCTATAATATTGTTTTTCTTGGCATTTACTGAAATTATCTTGTTTTTTAATCCTTTACTCTGTCAGCAATGGAATACATTGATTTTTGAATACAAAAATAATCTTACATTTCTGGGAATAACCTGGCTTTCTCAATATATGTGACTTTTATACAATGCAGGGTTTAACAAGCAAATATTTATAGAATTTTTGAGTAGAAATTTATGAGAGAATTTAAATCCTGTTTTCCTTTTATTAATTTTATTAGAAAGAGTATCTTTCTAATAAAGAAAGAGTATCTTTCTTCCTTAAAGTTTAGTAAAATTTAGTAAAGCCAACTGGGCATGAAAGTTCTTTACTTTTAATGAAATAAAAGTGGTGTTGGTGGACATTTGCAATTATTACAATTTCTTTTAATATTGTAGGCTCATTCAGTTTTGTTTTCTTTCTGACTAGGTCACTTTTGGTAAGCTGTGCATTTCTAATATTTCTCCAGTTTGTCTACATTTTTGAGTTGTGGAAATAAATTTATTTCTAGTGTAATTTTGTATTGTCTGTAATGTCGGAAGACTACAAGGTTATGCCCTACCTTTCATTTCTGATGTTGTTTTTTGTGTGTCTTTTCTTTGTCTCTCTAATACACACTTCTTGGGTTTCATAAATTATATTAGCTTTTCTTTGCACCCAATGTTTGGCTTTATGGATCTTCTCTATTTTATTATTTATTTATCTATTTATTTGTCTATTTATTTTCTCAGTAACTAATTTGTTTCTAATTTCTTTGTATTAAACTTGCTCTTCAAGTGCCATTTTTTCCTCTAACTTCTTCAGGCGAATATTAAGAGTATACATTTTTAACCTTATTTTAAGAAACACACACACACACACATACACACACATACACACACTGAAGGTTATACATTTCCTTGGAAGTAAAGCTTTGTTATGTAGTTGTGTGTGTTTGGGGGGGGGGATGTACGTGTACATATTCAAAACACATACTAATTCCCATTTTAATGTCCTCTTTGACCTATAGCTCATTATGAAGGTTGTTTCTTAATTTCTAAATCTTGATATTTTCTAGTAATTTTTTGGCTATTTTGTTTTGCTTCCTTATTCTGTGATCAGAGAATGTATTTTGAATGGTTTAAGTTATTTGGTATTTGTTAAGCCTTGTTTTGCAGCCTAGTGAATAGTTAATTTTGATAAAGTATTCTATCTATGACCTATTTATGGTTTGCTTGCTTTGGGTTGCTCAGTTATATGTTTTAAAATGTTTGTAGATGTGTATCTCTTATTATCAATGCCATCATTTAAAAATTTGTCTCTGTATTTTAGGCTATGTTACTAACTGCATCAATTAAAATAGTCATATTTTGGCCTTGCTTTGAAACTTCTATTACCATGAAATAGCAAACTATAGTTTTAGTAATGCTACTTGCTCTGAAATATTCTTTATCTGATAATAATAGCTATTCTAACTCTTTTGATGAATATTTGTATTTTACAATACGTTTCATTCTCTAAACCTACCCATTAAAAACTCTTTGTATTGCCATGTAGTTGTATTTTGTTATTTTATCCAGTTAGACAATGTGTACATTTTAACTGGAGCTTAGCCTGCTAAAAAATTGGTATGTATGGGCTTAAACCCACTCCTACTATTTGCTTTCTGTTTGTTCCACTTATTCTACATTCTTCTTTATGTTTTTCTTGCTACTTTTTTATTGATTAGTATTTTATCATTTTGTGTTTTTCCTCTATTCACTTTTTAATACTTTAGTTTTATTTATTTAATTCACTTAGTAGCTACACTAGATATTGCAACATACAAACTTCACTGATTAAAATCTAATACAATTTGACAATATTCTCTTGTTATCATATATAAACAGTTTTTGTTTTTATGGTGCTTTCATTTGGAATGTAATTCCTTCTGATTATATAATTTTAAGTAAACAGTCTTTAAAAAATTTTTTTTGCGTATCCTTCTTAAGAGGCTTGGAACTGTAGTTTACTTTTCTGCAATTAGTGTTTCTTATACTGTATGTTTACTTTTTCATTTTCTCTTTAGTTTTCAGCAGATTTGACATGATTTTCTCAAATATGATTTTCTTTGAATTCATCCTAGTAAGAGTTGCTAGTGCCTCTTTTCTCAGGTTTGATGTTTTTCATCCGTTCACCTTCATTTATCTTTGTGCTCCAATGAACATTACACTCTTTTCACTTTATCTATTTCTGTCTCCTCTGTGCTTTATTCTATACATTTCCATTTGACCTACCTTTCATTTAGTAATTTACTTAATCTGTGTCATTTATGCTGTTTAACTTGTTCTTCAAAGTTTTAATTTTAGTCAGTCAATCTTTCTTTTTAACTTCAAAATTTGAGTTGGGTTAATTTTTATATCGTTTCCAGTCCTCTACTGAAATTTTCACTCTTTTCTTATTTTTCCTGAACATATGAAATCTAGCTATCTTAAATGACAACTTCACTGTCTGGATACTCTAGGCGTCTACTTTTGCTTTGTATTTATCTTCTAAGTTTATAATCACATCATATCTTGTCTCCTCATTTGCTGTTTACTGTGATGTAGTTAAAACTATAGAAATAATTTGAGATCCAGGATGAAATATGTTCCTCTGGAGATAAATTCACTTTTGGACTTAAAAGCATAAAGGTAATAATATTCCATGATTATATAAATTCACCTCTGGACTTTAAATCATAAAGATAATAACATTTCATGATTGTCTTAATCCAATTTTTAGGTACTAGGTTTATTTAAAATTTAATCTAATTTTTAGTTGTTGAGTTTATTTAAAACTGAGTTTCATTATTTCAGTTTTTATAAGATAGTATAATTTTGTATTTTTGTTCTAATTTAGCATTATCTCTGGACTGGATCTTAAATATTTATCAGAGCATATCCTCCTTTCTTGGTATTCCCTAAATTCTAATTTTTGCCCCTATCTCATGGACCTCTCAAATGCTTTGTTTAACTTTTAATATTCTCAGGGTCTCAGTAGATTTTTCCAGATTTGACATATGCTTGCAGTTAGTGAGATACCCAATGACAGCTGATGTTTCCAAGATATTTTTTCCCTAGATCATCTTACCCAGTAATATTTCAGTCTAATTTTCTTTTTCTTTTTTTTTTTCTTTTTTTTTTTTTTTTTTTTTTTGGTGTAGTTGTTCTCATCAGGAGGATTGAGACAATTTAGGTAGTAAGCTCTGACTGGAAGGAAACATCTCAGACAATTATAGTTAAGGAAATTAGAAGAGTGTATAAATGGTCCTCTATCTAAACCCAAGTGATTTGGTTCCTCAGATCCAGTAAGTTGCTTTTGCAATAATTTAATTGCAATAATTTAATGTTTTATTTCAAATTAGTTCTGATTTATTTTCTAGGCAAGTTCTAAAATTCCAGTCTATCACTATTTAATAAATAAATCGATCAGACATATATAAACTATGTCACTATCTCTCAGAATTGCTAAAAAATATGAAAAAAAGAGAGTTATTTCATACTTGCTGACTTATTCAAAATCTTTAATTTATGACTATATGTTTATAAAATTTGTTTCTTTTGACAGATTTTTATTGCCACATTAGGCAGATTGACTAAAAAATGATTAGTGTATGCAGAAAGTCAACAGAAAATAAAGCTTGATAATTTTGTTTGCATGTTTATGTGTATTTTTTGTGTGGGTTTTTTTTTTTTGGAAGAAGTATGTCAGCTGTTACAAATTCATGCATCTAGCCCAAAGAAAAAAGAATCAATGCATAAATAAATAAGACTTTGAATACATTTTAGGGAAGAAGAAAGCAGCAAAAGAGGAAATATTCAAATCTGCCTATTTGAAATGGCAATTAACTGGCATTCTAATTATGAAGATAAAGCATTATTTTTAAAATAAATTTACTTGGGAATTTTAGTGTTTGTTGTGGTAACCAGAATGTATTGCAACATGTTAACCATTATTGGCTCACAGACCTGCAACATCTGATAGAGAATTTGAAAGAATATAAATTAATTAAAATCCAGCATAATTTAGAGGAATTCCAAGAATCTTAGTGAAATTCTGAGCCAGATTTTATTACTTGTTTGTTTGTTTATTTATACATTATTCTATAGGGCAATATGCCTCAAAGTTCTTATATGAAAACATGGTCAATATATGTCCTTTGTTGTATCCAGTTGTTTCTTTAATCTATGATACAATGAAGCATTTATGATGCTGTTTATTTTTGTATTTTTCATAGAATTATCTGTGTCAGGATTTATGTAATGAGCATGAGCATTTATCTCAGTGCTCTCTCCTCTACCATAGATTACATAGAAACCTCACAGTGTCATGGAAGAGTATGCATTTTGTAGTTCAAACCTTCCATCTGACTTGTGACTATAGAGATGTCTTGTTTTCTGTTTCTTGACAATTATCATATGATATGGTGTTGTAGGGTTAAACATGTCAGTAGACATTGAAAAACCTTCTAATTCTCTTTGCTTTTCCCCGTCCCCAAAATGTATTCTTATTCAAAAATAGATGAGCCTTGATCAGTGGCATACTCAAGAGTGATTGTGGTTGCCCTGAGGGGGCAAGATGGCGGAGAAGTAAGGAGCTCCGTACTTGCACTCGCGCCCATACATCACACAGAANTCACCCAGGTGCCCCTATAATCAACACTTTATACACGAAGCCCAGTTGAGTGTATTTATCCCTTGGCTAAGGTTCAGAGCTGAGACTGGGGCTCTTGACTTTTCACCTGATTTTCTTTATGGTTCACAGTTGTCACATTTTTCTTCCCTACTCTCAGAATCAAAGGATCTAAGGGTGTCCCACAACATATTCTTTCCTAGTAGGTTTTGGGTAAAAATGTAGATACAGAAATTTCTCCAAACCAAAAGTACAATAAATATATGCAAATAAATGTGGGATTGAGACTAATTAAGCTCCATGTCAGGGGTTTCATATCCTCTAAGCATTTATTTGAGTAGTTTCTTCTTTATAAAAAATGAAGATCCTGAGACCCAGATAAGTAAGGAAATGAAGCGAACTGAAAAGTCAGTGGAACTTTCTGCCCTTGGCTTCAGGTCCATTTTGCACCAGAGTTCCAGTTCTTTTGCTCTGATGTATTGTCCTGAACACGTAGGAAAAAAGCATGATGAGTGATAAACACATTGTTTCCAAGATAACACTAATTTAAAACAAGAAACATCTAGATTTCAAACTCAAGTTTTGCCGTTACCCCCTCAGTTTTCTCAGTCAAATTTTGTAACCTCTAGGGCCCCAAGTGTTGCCAGCTATTAACAAAAGGATAGGTGATGCCTTCCTGAAACCTTTATCCCGATGGCAAAATCAGAATGAAAGCATTTCTATAGCCTGGAAAGTACTGTAAAATCGAAAGCAAGTCTTTGAGCTGCAACTTATTCATCTTAAAACTGAAAGAATTGGGGCACCTGGGTGGCTCAGCCGGTTAAGCATCCGACTTCGGCTTAGGTCATGATCTGGCAGTTTGTGAGTTTGAGCCCCGCGTCAGGCTCTGTGCTGACAGCTCAGAGCCTGGAGCCTGCTTCACATTCTGTGTCTCCCTCTCTCTCTCTGCCCCTCCCTTGCTCATGCTCTGTGTGTGTGTGTGTCTCTCTCTCTCAAAAATAAATAAACATTAAAAAAAAGTTTAAAAAGGAGCACCTGGGTGGCTCAGTCAGTTAAGTGTCCACCTCTGTCTACACAGTTTGTGGGTTCGAGCCCTGCATTGAGCCCTGTGGTGACAGCTCAGAGACTAGAGTCTGCTTCAGACTCTGTGTCTCCGTCCTTCGCTGCCCCTCCCCTGCTCACACTCTGTCACTCTCTCTCTCTCTTTCAAAAATAAATAAACATTAAAAATTAAAAAAAAAAAACCTGAAAGAATCTCCAGTTACTATTTGCACGGTTCCATCCAGCACTCAGGCTCCATGGTTCTCTTTTTGTGAATCTTTGGAGCCGATTTCTTTACTGTTGTCTGAATCTCTGTGCTTTGTCTTAATCCAGAGAAAGGTACATTGTGGTGCCATGTGCCACTGCATCCTCTGCCTTTGCAAGCAAAGTATAGCCAGGAGACCATGGTATGCTCCGTGGCTTGGCTCCTAGTGAATTAGGAGATATGCAGTGACACATGATGCACTATCCACATGTTATCCATACCAGTGCCAGCTGGTAGCAGGAGATGGAGACCATGAGGTATGGCATTTCTGTGCCATACGAGCACATATGAGGTCAGTTCTCTGAGAGATGCCAGAGCAGGCCCTGGGGTCTCACTGCCCAGGTTCATTGTCCGATGGAGCCATTTTCTAGTTGTGTGGCCCTGAGCAAGTTACTTCGTAATGCAATCACCCCATCTGTATGATGGGAGCAATAATAGTATCAACCTCACAGAGTTTTGACAAAGATTAAATAATGTGATACATAGATACCACTTAGAAAAATGCCTGGCAGATAATAAACTTTAGACATTTCTTATTTTATCTTCAAAGCAATGCTAGAAGGTAAGTATTGCAATGGGCAAAGAGAGGATCAGAGAGGTAAAATAATTTTTCCTATGTTACACCACTAGTAAGAGGCACATTTAGCACTCAAGCCCTGGCGATCTGTATTTAAGCCTGTAGCACATTCATTTAATCATGACACCATTTGGCTCCAACGAAATGACTCTGTGTATACTTACATGTTTGAAAAGAGCCAATCTACAAGGCACAGGCATCCCATTTCAAAAAATCCTCAGGAGCCAAATGTCAAAAACAAGGAATATATCCACTAAAACCCAGACATGCCTGAGGGACAACATATCTTGGGATAGAACAAAGCCAAAGAAAATAATATCCTTACAAGTTTTCTAACTATCAGGGAGCACAATAATGTAAACACTTAACTGCTAATGGCAAGGATTATAAAATCAATGGAGTATTTCATGGGACTCAGTGTAATGCATACACAATGGGGTAACACTTTCTCAACTTCTCAAAGTGAGCCAAGAATGAAGTTTGCACATCATTTTATAATTAAAGACTTTGTGGCCCATAGCACATTGTAGTGGAATCTCTCAGTTATGTTATGTATTGCCTGATGTGTGTGAAAGACAAATAGTTTTAGTGGTAGTAAATCATCAAGTAATAACAATTTAATATTATTTGATGGATGAGGTTCCTGGATTAAGCAAACACCCATACTGAATTAAAAAATCATCTAAGAGAAAATCCATTAGCTAATTAGCTAGTGTTAGATAGAAAAGGATGTGACCTAACATTAACTGAGTATCTGCTCAATGTTCTGGTCTCATAATTAAGTATTTGAGATGTGTTAATTTACACAATTCTCACAACAGTTCAATAAGGGCTAATTTTTAAACTTTGTGGTTGAGGAGATTAAGATCAGAGAATCCATATAATGGCAGAGTTATGATTGTAAAAGGGGTCCACTTTGGCAGTTTTCTTTCCCAGCCCTTACTCTCAGCCTCTCTCTTTGCCCTTTTCTGCCCTTCCTTTCTTCTCTCCTCCCTTTCCACCCCTTCCCACATTCCTCCATTAACTTAACCAATACTTGATGAACATATGTCATATACTGGGTACTGAGTTAGTCGCTAGAGATTGAGTAGGAGACAGAAACCCTCCCTGGACTCTTTCACTGGAAGTGACTCTAAAGTTGAGGAGATGAACATACATCAAGTTATTACATCCATGAATGTAACATGACACATGAAAGATGTGCCATGAAAGAAGGAATATGGTCCTATAGCAGAAAAGAATATGTGATTAAAGAAGACTTTCTTAGATAATGATAGCTTAACTGATATCTAACAGTTGAGCAAGGAAAGGTGTGGAAGTGGGAAAACTTGAGATAGATTCTGGATGACTAAGTGGCAGATGCAAAACCCTAATGGCCTAAGTGGGTGAGGTGGTACAACATGATCAAGGACCCGGGAGAAGGGCAGTGAGGTGGAAGCACAGGAAGTCAGGGTAAGGAGTAAAAGAGGAAGCTGAACTATGTGTGAGACATACTGAGGTTCTTGTTTTTTCATTTTTTTAAATGTTACAAGGTTAAGTATTTTATCTTTATTTTAGGAAAATCAATAATACTTCAGCATTTTGATAACTTGACTTGATGGTTGAACTAAATATCATAGATAATTTGAGAGGAGAATGGGGAAGAATGAAATGTACCAGAGCTACAAAGAAGAAAAGGACAAGAACTATGGTCTGAACAAGAATAAACTGATGATCATAGCAGAAGTGGGTGAAAGTTGGTGAAGATGAAGGACATAATCCTTAAAATATGATCCAGATTCTTTTTTTATTTTTTATTTATTTTTTTACAAATAGTTTATTGTCAAATTTGTTTCCATATAACACCCAGTGCTCATCCCCACAAGTGCCTTCCTCCATGCCCNCACCAGTTTGCATTCCCAACAAGAGTATAGTAGGGTGCCCGTTTCTCCACATCCTCGGAGGCATCTAGAGTTCTCTGATTTGCTCATTTTAGCCACTCTGNCCATTTGAGGATGATGTTAGCTGAGGGCTTCTCCTAGATGGTTTTTATGATGTTTAAGTAGGTTCCTTCTATCCCGACTTTCTCTAGATTCTTTATTAAGAAGGATGCTGTATTTTGTCAAATGCTTTTTCTGCATCTATTGACAGGATCATATGGTTTTTATCTTTTCTTTTATTGATGTGATGTATCACATTGATTGATTTGTGAATGTTGAACCAGCCCTGTAATCCAGGAATGAATCCCACTTGATCTTGGTGTACGATTCTTTTTATATGCTGCTGGATTCTATTTGCAAGTATCTTGTTGAGGATTTTTGCAATTATGATCCAGATTTTTGTGAACTCCATCTTCTTAGATTATGGTATAAAATATTAGCAAAGACTTTCTCAAATATGGGTACAACACTCCTTTCATTAGTTAGAGTAGGTGATTCTTGGGATTCTCAGTCAGTTCCACTGGGAACCCGTTTAGTCCCCAGCCCCCATGTAGTAGGGAAAAATACTGGAAAGGAAAATATGAGGGCCCAACAACATATATTATAACAGAAAAGTACAAAGTGTTTTAAATTGGGAATAAGTGAGTTGATTCTAATCATGACTGTTATCCTAACTAGCTCAAAGGTCTCCAGGAAGCCACTTACTTCAAGAATCCATTTTCTCTTTTGCAAAACTAAAAGTTTCCAACTTTTCAAATCACTTTTAAAATAAAATGTTTCTTTAAAAAAATCAACAACTGTAATTCAACTTCCAGGAAGAAGGAGAAGATGTACATTCCCTATTCCTTCCACTAAGTACAACTAAAAGCCTTAAGCTTTATGTATAAAACAATTATAACAAGATCTGAAAAGTGGATAAAGAAGGCAGATAAGCCAGGAACCTTGGAACTTGAAGAATAACGATGTCATAGTGAGTTTCCTGTGTTTTCCTTTTGTTTCCAATATCCCTGTCTTCGTATTTGAAGAGTTAGCAAAGTAACACCAATGGCTGCAGACAAAAATACCCTCAAGAAAAGCCTCCTCTCTTTAGACCAGAAAAGGGGCAGCCTAGGGAGAAAGAAATCTTCCAGAAAATAACCACTGCACTTCAGCCAAACACCTAGGAAAAACAACAGCCCTCCCTTCGCCATGCCAGCAAAGTCTGAATGGAAAGCTTAGATTTCCATCCTTACCAGGAAGTAGCAAGACCCACATCCCTCTGGTGTCAATGGAGACTACTTAGAGGAACCCCTATTTCTACTCCTCTCCTGCTGCAATCAGATATCCTTCCTCATCCCTCTGGAGTGGTGTCAGAGGAGACTTAGTGAAGCAGTGACCAGTCATGACTTCGATCCCTCCCAGTTGTGTCTATGAAGGGCTACTAAGGAGCCCAAGCATTCAAACCTACCTTTCAATGTTGGTAGAAGCACTTGTGGAATGTGGAACCCAGATTTCTACCCACACTTGGCAGTAACAAGGTGGCACTCCCTCTTTTCTTGACACGTCAGTGCCAAAGGAAGTCATATAAAATATATGGTTTAAAATAATATTGAGTCTCTTTATATTATGTCCAAAATGTCAAGGTTTCAATTGAAAATCACTTGTCATATGAAGAACTAGGAGGATCTCAAGCTTAATGAGAGAGACAGTTAAGAGATACTGTCTTCAAAATGACAGAGATTTAGAATTATTTGGAAAAGATGTATAGGTAGTGCTGTTTTTCAATGAGCAATTACACATACACCTGAAACACCAGAAAAAAATAATCTCAGAAAAGAAATATGGTGTTGACCAAGAAATAGAAGATATGAAGAGATAAACAAATAGAAATCTTAGAACTGAAAAATGCAATAAAATACTTAATGGATAAGGGTGGCTCAGTTGGTTAAGTGGGTGACTTCGACTCAGGTCATGATCTCATGGTTCATGAGTTTGAGCCCCTTGTTAGTCTCTGTGCTGATAGCTCAAAGCCTGGAATCTGCTTCGGATTCTGTGTCTCCTTTTCAATCTGCCCCTTTCCTGCTCATGCTCATGCTCATGCTCTGTCTCTCTCTCTGTCTCTCTGTCTCTCTCTGTCTCTTTAATGTTTAAATAAACATTAAAAACAAAAAAAAAAAATACTTAGTGGATGGAATTAACGGCCAAATGGAAGAGACAGACCAGTAAACTAGAAGATAGAATAATAAAAATTACTTAATCTGAAAAAGAGAGAAAACAGACTGAATAAAAATGAACAGTGCCTCAGGGACTTAGTTGCAAAGTATTACAAAATACTTACCATTTGTGTTACTGGAATCCTAGAAAGAGAGGAATAAAAAGGTAGGGTTGAAAAAGTACTTAAAGAAAAATGGCTGAAAATTCTTAACTTTAGCAAAACACATAAAGCTAGAGATCCCAGAAGCTCTGTCAACGAAGAAGTAGAAGAAGAAGGAGAAGAAGAGGAGAAGGAGGAGAAGGAAGGGGAAGGGGAAGGAGAAGGAGAAGAAGAAGAAGAGGGAGAAGATGACACATTATAGTCAAACTTCCCAGTAAAGGAACACAAAATTTGTGTGATAACAGATTTTTCATCAGAAACCGCAGAAGTCAAAAAGAAATGCCATAAAAGGTTTTAAGTGCCAGGTGTTGGAAGAAACAAACAAACAAACAAAGACTGTCAACCCATAATCCTGTATCCAGTAAAATGATATTTCAGTACTAGAGAGGAAATAAAGAAGTTCTCAAATAAAAAAAGTTAATGTGTTGCCAGCAAGACTACCCTAAAAAAAATGGATAAAGTAAGTCTTAAACTGAAGGGAAGCAATATGAGGAGACATCTTAGAGTGTCAGGAAACAAGAAAAAAGCTTTGTAAGTAAAAGAAAAAAAGTATATAGAGACGACTATCCTTTCCCTGATCTCCCAAATTGTGTCTGATGCCTAAAGCAAAAATTACAACATTGACTGATATGGTTCTAAATGTATGTAGATGAAAATTTTAAGGAAAATACATTGTTATTAAGAAAGGGGTAGGGACATATGGGATCTAATAAAAATATTAATCAAAAGAATACAGACGTGACTATATTAATATCTAGTAATGTAAACACCAAAGCAAAGAAAATTACAAGAGATGGAGAAGGATGTTATATAACAGAACATGGAGACATTATAGAAATTGTAATTGCATGTGCAACAAAAAACAGAGCTGAAAAATATTGGCGTCAAAAAGTGATAAAAGTGGAAGGAGAAATAAACAAATCCCCACAATAATTCTGATGACTTCAACACCCATCTCTCAACAATTGAGAAGAGCACTAGGGAAAAAAATCAGCAAAAATATATATTCTTTTCAAGTGTCCACGAAACATAACCAAAATGCCCTCTATCTTGGGGAATCAAACAAGCTGCAACACATTGAAAAGAACTGAAATCATACAGTGAGTTATCCAAACACAGCAGAATTTAACTGGAAATCAATAACAGAAAGAAAACAAGAAAATTTCCAACGATTTAAAAATGAAACAATACTCTTTTTTTTTTTATTTCTAGGAGAGAGAGAGAGAGACAGCATGAGCAGGGAAGGGTCAGAGAGAGAGGGAGTCACAGACTGAAACAGGCTCCAGGCTCTGAGCTGGCAGTCAGCACAGAGCCCGACGCGGGGCTCGAACCCACGAACCGCGAGATCATGACCTAAGCGAAAGTCTGACGCTTGCCGACTAAGCCACCCAGGCGCCCCGAAACAATACTCTTTTAAATAATTCACAGATCAAATAGGAATGCTCAAAGGAAGTTTGAAAATATATATTGTACTAAATGAAAATGAAAATACAGCATATCACGTCAAAAAGAGACACACAGATCAATAGAATGGACTATGGAACCCAGAAACACCCTACATAAATATGCTTAACTGATTTTTGACAAAGAACAAAAAAAAATCAGTGGAGAAAAATATAGCCTTTTAAACAAATGGTGCTGGAGAAATTGAGCATCCATTAAAAATAAACTTTCACCTAACTATTACAGCTTATGTAAAAATTAACTTAAAATAAACCAGGGACTTAAATGTAAGTCATAGAACTATAAAAAAATTGGGGAAACAATATCTTCAACATCTAGAGCTAGGTAATGAGGTCTTGGACTTGCCGCCAAAAATACTACCTTAAAGAAGAAATTAATATTTTGAACATCAAAATGAAAACCTTTTGCTTTGTGTAAGTCCCTGTTAAACAAATGAAGAGATAATCTACACACTAGAATACAGTTTTTGCAAACTGCCTACCTGACAAGAGACTAATGTCTAGAATAAAGAACTGTTGACAAAAGTCAACATTAAAAAGCAATCCAATTAGAAAAGATACAAAAGATGTGGAGAGACATCTCACCAAAGAGAATCTATGGATGGCAAACAAGCACAAGATAAGATTAGTAATTAAGGGATATAAATTAAAACCACAAACAGACATCACAACACAACTATCAGAATAGCAAAACCAAAAAATAATGGCAACACCAGATGCAGGAGTGGATCAGAGATGAGGGATGACTCATATTTTTGATGGGAATGTGACATGGTATAGTGACTCTGGAAGCCTCTTTGGCAGTGTCTTATCCAACTGAACAACTGACAACTATAAAACCCAACAATGGCATTCCTGAAAATTATTCCTAAAGAAACGAAAACTTATATTCACACAGAAACCTGTTCAGAAATGTGCATATCAACTTTACTTACAGTAGGCCCAAATTGGAAGTACCACTGGTATCCTTCAGTAGGTGAAAGGCTAAACAAACTGGGGCACATTCATACCAGGGGATGCTGCTCTACAATAAAAAGGAATAAATGATTGACACAGTCAAGAACCTGAATGACACTCAAGAAAATATGCTAAGTAAAAGAGCCAATGCCGAAAGTTACATACTGTGTGATTCTACTTACTTACCATTCTTACAATGGCACAATTATAGAAATGGAGAACAGATTAGTGGTTACCAGATGTTAGGGGAGGTAGGAGTGCTGAGGGCAAGAAGAAAATGGTGCAGATACAAAAGCCACACAAGAGATCTCTGTGTCAATGCAGCTGTTCTATATCTTTTTTTTTAATTTAATATTTTATTTATTTCTGAGAGACAGAGAGTGTGTACAGGGGAGGGGCAGAGAGAAAGGGAGATACAGAATCTGAAGCAGGCCCCAGGCTCTGAGCTGTCAGCACAGAGCCTGACGCTGGGCTCGAACCTACAAACCGCAAGATCATGACCTCAGCCGAAGTCAGAGGCTTAACCAACTGAGCCACCCAGGTGCCCCGCAGCTGTTCTGTATCTTGACTCTGTATCAGTGTCACCACTGGAATTATGATATGTACTATACCTTTGCAAAGCTGTTGTATTTCCATTGGGTAAACAGTAAATGGAATATCTCTGTAATATCTTTTGCAACTGCATATGAATAGACGATTACCTCAAAATAAAGAGTTCAATTAAAAAGAATTTATTATTTATTTATTTATTATTTTAGAGAAAGAGAGAGAAATGAGTGGTGGAGAGGGAAGGAGAGAGAGAGAGAGAGAGAGAGAGAGCGCCCGCTATTCCATGACCCTGGGATCATGACCTGAGTTGGACACTCAACTGACTGAGCCACCCAGATGCCCAAAACAGAAGAATCTAAATCCACTTATAATGATCTAGAAAATGCCTGTGCAATATTACTAAATAACAACAGCAAGTTGGAGTAATATTACACAACGTAATTCCATTTCTGATTCAAAGAAAAGGACAGAGAATGTAGGAAGTTAGGCATGCATATGATTCTATAAGCGGATACATGCCAGCCTAATTATTGATGCTGTCAATTGGATGCTGATGGTTTTATTAGGGAGAGGTTCACTCTTATTTATTTATACATTTCTGTATGGCTTCAAATATTACAATACACATCCATACTTTTGCAGTTAGGAAAAATAATGTGTTAAGATCAAACTTTGTACTCTGGGCGGAAAAGTCGGTGTTTATAGTGGATAAAGTAATTGATGTGTGTTTTGTGTTTTTGTTTGTTTTGAAACCTGCATGAATAAGCAGGCATGGGGAACCCTACAGATTCTGGCCCCCTCTTATTTGGGCCATCCATGTAAATTGCCCCAGCCTTTGATATACTGTACAGAGTCCCTAGAATTTTGTGAGCTACTGTACCATATAGAATCCATAGAATCGAGGTATATTTTTTTAAAAAATATATTTTAATGTCTTTTATTTTATTTTGAGAGAGACAGAGAGCTAGCGGGGGAGGGCCAGAGAGAGAGGGAGACACAGAATCCAAAACAGGCTCCAGGCTCTGAGCTGTCAGCACAGAGCCCGAAGCAGGGCTCGAACCAACAGACCGTGAGATCGTGACCTGAGCCGAAGTCGGATGCTCAACCGACTGAGCCACCCAGGCGCCCCATAAGGTATGTCTACATTCTAAGACTATTGAACAGGTATGAATCTCAGAGTTCATGGGAAGACCTGTGGGGTCTCAGGATGCGCATGACTTCACTCGTCTTTTTTCCACTAGCACCTGCTAAGAAACCACTCATACAGGCCCCTATGATTATAATTTTGTACAAGTGTAACCTGGGTCAAGGTCATTCTCATTGTGTAGGGTGCTTCGGGTCCAGGTCTAGTTTCTCTCCAAAACACCGTGTAGCCAGCATCACTGACTCTGTGGTACCCACACGCACCAAGGTATTACACAGTGTTTCCCCAAGAGAAAATTATATCCCAATTCATTGTTGTCTTCTAGATTCAGAGAAGCCTACCATTTAGCATTTCCCCAGTGAGCCTCACAAATTTAATTACACAGTTACATAACATAGTGCTCATTACAACAACAACAACACTGTTTTTAGGACCCTTGATGTGTACATGTTGTGCATGCATGCGTGTGTATTCCTCTAACATGTGCGTGTGCCTGTATACATACATATACATATATGTGGGCATATAAGCATGCCTTATATATTTATACGTGTGTGTATACACGTACACATATATACACACATATATTCTTTGTATTATTAAAACATTTTAGACTCGGGGCGCCTGGGTGGCTTAGTCGGTTAAGCGTCCGACTTTCGCTTAGGTCATGATCTCACGGTTTGTGGGTTCAAGCCCCGCATCGGGCTCTGTGCTGACCACCAGCTCAGAGTCTGGAGCCTGTTTCAGTCTGTGACTCCCTCTCTCTCTGACCCTCCCCTGCTCATGCTGTCTCTCTCTCTCTCCTAGAAATAAATAAAACATTTAAAAAAATAAATAAATAAAACATTTTAGACTCGGGAGCAAAATGAAATAAATCCTTTCCATGGCCAAAAGTTTTTGTTTATTTCTTGTATGCTTTTTTCAAGTAAAATCCATTTCGTCTATTTCCATTACTTTCTGGAGATGGCCTTGTTGCAAAAAGGAAAGAGATACAAACAAATATACACACAGCAGGAGCAGGGCAATTCTTTCCTGTTCCACACATAATTAAAAACATAATACATTTTCTATCCTGGCACTATCAACTTTTCTCTAGTCGTATTTAATCCCATGACCTTGAAAGGCTTCAGTCATAATAGAAAAGGAGGAGGAGGGCTGCCGGGTTTGAGATCTTGTGAGTGGGAAGATTCTCCTATTCCAAGCCAGAGCTCTGAAAGTGAATTAATCTTTTCAGTCTCTGAAGAGGCAAGGGACCCTTAGTGTCCAAAGATGCTCAGAAATGAGTTTCTGTGAGAGGGGCAGAGCCCGGGCCTTTACAGTTATGATTGACAACAAAAGAAAAAGAAAACTTGGGGTAAATGTATGGGAGAATGGTTCAAAATCTTGGAAAGTTGGAATGGAAATCATGTCCCTTCACCTTAATGGTGGTTCAGCCTGTACCAGCACATTAGTTGGAAACGTTTAAAAGGTATTGTGCAATTTCAACTTTTGGTGAAAACCCATCCAAATGTTTTCCCATTAAAGCAAATACTTTTTTTAATGCTGGGGAAAGGAAAGAGGGGAAAAAATCACCTGTAAGTCTACCTTCCACACACAATATGTTATTAACTTTTAAGGGTATTTTCTTTCAGTATTTCTATGTATATTTTCTATGAAATGATGATTACCCCACATACCCTGGTTTAAAATCAGTTTTCTCTACTTCCTCTGTATTATCGTAGGCTTTTGTAATGATAGGGGCAGTGGGGATAAGGAAATTTGGCTTGAATATGAGTGTTTCTCATACACTTACTGCCTGACCTTGCACAAAGTTTTAACTAAAATTCTATTTATTTATTTTATAATTGTAGCAAGAATAATGCATTCCCTATAAGGTTAATGGGATCAGAACATGATAAAATGCCTATAATATGCTTTTCACAATTCCTGGTACACAGTGAGTAGGAAAATTATTTAAAATAATAACATGATTTGATATATCTATTCTAGTTCATTCGATGACTGTGTAATAATTTAATTAAGCAAATCTTATCAAATCTTTACTTTAAAAATAATCATTAGAGTCTTATGTATCTGGGAGGGAGAGGGGAAAAAAAGAAAAAATGTTATTTATCACTTCCTTGTATTTGTGATTATTATTTCATTAGGAGAGTTTCCATGAAGTGAGATCACTGTTTCAATAGTTATTCTCTTTTTAATAGATCTTAATACATGAGAACTTTGCTTGCTTTCTGGAGCTTATCAACCAGCTCCTTACATCAAAAACATATCAGCACATATCTCTCAGATGCCCTCAGAAAGAATGAATGCTTATTTCCTTAAAATCAATACATCTTCATCATTGAAAATGTGGCCATTGTTTTTATTATTCTAATTTAATAATATTTTATAATTGGACTTGTTATGTAGATGTAATCAAATCCCTTATGCATTTTTTGAATTATTCTTGCCCAAATGCTCTCTTATTATCAATAGATGCATATTCGATTTGAGCATTGATCACCATTTTACACTCACACCTTCTAGTGCGATCTGACCAGCACTTCAAGGACATTATTAAATGTCTTCTAGATAGAGAGATTAAATGTAGACATAGCTATTCTTGATTAGGTGTATTATTTGTCCTTGTATTGACCTGGCAGATGTGTTTATACACAGCATCATAAATTGTTAATTTTACTTAACAAATAATTAAGCTCACTTACCAAATAATTTATAATAAAATCTAAGTTCCGTATCCAATTATAGTATCAGCAAACCACCTCAATTCAATGAGGGGAGGGGAATCTCAAAACACTTACTTAAATTTTAACGGTAAAGACTCCAATTTTTTATGCTGCTTGTTCATTTCACTTTTTAAAACAGTCACAGTGTTATTCTTCTTTCTATCTCTGTGGATTTATTTGTGCCATTTTCTCTGCCTGAACCGCCCTCCCAGCAAAATCCTGCTCACCATCCAAAATGTGAGTCCAACAGCTCCTTTCCTGTGCAGATTCCTGTGAGCTTCTCCAAGCAGTCAAGAGCCATGCTTGGTTCCTCCACTGTACCTATAACTTACACAGTTTGGAATTACTGAATTTCAATAATCAGTCTCTCTGTTATCCCAAGAGATTCTTGAGGGCAGGAATTGGCTCATCAATCTATGTACTCCTTGCATATCAAATCAATGTTTGCCTTTGAATGTGTCCTGTAAATATTTATGTGGCTTCATTTAGAATTAGGGGGACTGTATCAGTCTCTCCAAGTATTTGGCAATAAATGGAGTCCAGTCTCTCCTGATCAGCAATACTTTACTTAAGGTTAGCTTCTGTCACAGCTCTGTCCCCTTCCAGGGCCATCTAAGGCAAACCAGCATGTTCTCATGCTATAGTGGCTACCATATTCCAATGGTTGTGTACATTTGTGTAATTTTTCCATTTGTCTAATGGTGGTTATTGAGTACAGCCAAGTCATGTGGAAATTTTTACTATTTAGGGATGGGTAATCTGAGAACCCAAAGGAAGACAGCTATATCAGACTGCTGGTGCTAAGCTGAGGTCAAAGGCTTTGTTGGCAATATTAATACTTCCATGTCTGCTGATACGGTCATATGATGTGAATTGTTTGGTCCTGGTAAGAGGGATGCAAGCAGAAGCCTGCTGGGATGCAAGAGTATTATTACATAATGTTGCAGTGGTAAACAATTTTTAAGTTAATTATATTGGTCCGTTTATTTTTTTAGTTAGGCTTAATGCAACCATGAAGTTTCCATGACTTCACTGGAAATTATGTGGCTAATTAAAACCCTGTTTAATGAAAACCTAGAATTGTCCCTTTTAAGTTCATACTGCACAGGTCCCCAGGTGTTATAACAATGCAAAGATTATTCTGAGGAAGGTAACTGTTTGTTGAATGAGTGAATGAATGAATGATCCAGTAAATTATAGCACTGCTAAAACTAGTAATTAACTGTGCATAATCTGGTGTCATTTTTTTTCTACCTGTCTCATCATACTTATCCATTTAGTATGGCATTTCTATTTCAGAACAAGTACCCCATGGATGTTTTTATCTAAATAATGAAATCATTTAAAACTGTATTTGTGCATCTTGAAAGTATTTTTCTATTAGAAGGAAATCTCCATGAAGCCAGAAATCTATTTTTTAGATTCTATATCTAGGGAATCATAAAGAAGAGGCTCACAGTGGGAGGTCAGTTACTTATTGAGTCAGTAGACTACACACCCACAGGCACAAGCTAATTCTGCTATCCACAAACAGGAGGGAAGGAAGATTGTGGGTAGGACTAGAATCCCATAAGAATAGAAAACTCAGTCATAAATAGATGGGATCTCTTCATTCTCCCAGGAAAAACCATAGCCTTGTTTGGGCACCTTTCAACAGATTCATTCAGACCTACCCAATTATCAGGATAATTACCACTACTTAACATTAACTGCGAATCCATTCACAGCAACACCTAGATTAGCGTTTGATTAAATAACAGGGGACTAGGGCCAAGACAGATTGACACATCAAAAAAGCCGTCACATCTTTCTTTTTTCAATGTTAATTTTATTTTTAAGAAAGAGAGAGAGAGACAGAAGCAGGCTCCAGGCTCTGAGCTGTCAGCACAGAGCCTGACACGGGGCTCGAACTCATGAACTGCAAGATCATGACCTGAGCCGAAGTCAGATGCTTAACCAACTGAGTCATCCAGGTACCCAAACCATCACATCTTTCTCTGCCAGCCCTGAGACTCCCTTCCCAGAGACTGGAGACACAGGGAAGGGAATCCTGTTACCTAAAACAGCCATCTCATAAAGTGTTCTCTGTTCCCCACAGTAATCCTACCTAAATAGTCTCCTCACCCAGGGAATGCTATTGTTCCCACAGAGTAGAGATTTCTGCCCATTGGGTTTTTCTGTTCATCCTGAGATAGCTCCTTCTGCCCCTAAAGCAGGGGTCCTCAACTGCTAGTTGGTGACCAGTGAGAGAGTCCCAGGGGCATGAGATGAACAAATTTATCATAAAATTTATGTGGACAGGTGTAGGCCATAATACAGCTAAAATATAAAAAAAATAGTGTGATGAATCACGAGTGTATATCAGTCCTGTACAACTATAGGGAGAGTGTGTTATTAGTAGAGAGCTAGTAGAGAGCTGATACAGAGATCAGCGGGACAGAATTAAGATGAAAGAAATAGACCTAAATATATATAGTCCACTAGCTTTTGGCTAAGATGCAAAAGCAATTCAGTGGACGAAATATAGCCTTTTCAAGAAATTGTGCTGGAAGAATTGGACATACACTCACACACAAAGTGATCATTTATCTAAACCTCAATCCTTATACAAAATTTAACTCAATCACAGACTTAAATGTAAGATTTAATGTCACTTTTTTTTTAGAAATGAGATATCACTACACAAAACAAAAACTAATTAAAAAAGTAGTGAAAACACTAAATGCTGTATGTAAAGCATTCAAAGAAACTATACTGTTCATATCCTGTCGGTGGGAATGTAACATGGAACAGCCACTATGGAAAATAGTTTTGTCAATGTCTTGTAATCTCAACATGCAACTACTGCATTATTAGTACAATTCATTCATTAGAGCCCAAACCAAAATAAATAAATAAATAAATAACCCCAAAGTCCTTCAACATGAATGGTTAGACACGCTGGTATATCTATAATTTCGAGTGTACTCTAATCTTTGTACACAAGACAACGTGTATGAACCTCAAGATCATTATTCAGAGTGAGAAAATGTCAATCCTAAGTGGCTGCATTTTATATAATTCCACTTATATAAAATTCTTAAAGTTTTAGATAGAGAACTGGTTAGTGGCTGGCAGGGGTCAAGGAAATAGGTGAGGGATGACGTGGTTGTGCTGAAAAAGAGCCTTATCCGGAAACCTGGTGGGGTTGAGACAGTTCTGGCTCTGGACTGCATCAACGTCAATATCATGTTTGTGATATCCTACTACACTTTTGCAAGATGTAGCCATTAGGGGAAACTATAATGAGCACAGGGATGCCTGTATATATTACATACAACTGCTGTAAATCCACAATTTTCTCAAAATAAAACGTTTAACAGAAAGCAGTCACATTAATCAAATGTTTTCACTCATTCTGCTGAGCTTCAGCTTCTGGAAATACAAAATGATATGAGAATTGGGGTTATAAATTTTTGTTCACAGTATTAGTTCCAATATTATAAGCCACATATTTTGATACACTAATATTTATTAAGCTAATAATATTCTGTATTTTCATATATACTTCTCTGATCCTCACAGAAACAGTAATTAATATGTTTTTCATGTCAAAAAATGAGAATAATATAGTCTTATGTTAGAGAAAAGGAAGCAGGTAGGAATGTATTAGATGAATTCAAACAGCTGATTATGATCAAAGATAAAGAATCTGCACCTGGAGTTTTGATGCTGAGTCTAGAGTTTCCTAACCACAGAAATGACTTAGTACTCTGGGAAAGAAAGAAAGGAAAAAAAGAAGGCAGAAAGAGAGAGAGAGATAAAGAGAAAAGCAAAGAGGGAAGGAAAGAAAGAAAGAAAGAGAGAAAGAGAGAAAAAGAGAAAGGGAGAGAAGGAAAGAAACAAAGGAAGGAAGGAAGGAAAGGAGGGAGGAAGGGAAGGAAGGAAGGGAGTGAAGGAGGTTGAGAGGGAGGGAGGAAGCTGTTACATTGCATTTTAGAAATCTATATTGTTTTTTTCTACTAAAATCTTCAGTTGGTGTTGTAAAGGAAATAGAGTCTCTATTATAATCCTTGGCTTGGTATGGGGGGGAGGGAATGGTGATGATAGCCATTGTAGCACATAAGACATTACTAGGGAGTGCCAGACAGTCCAAAAAAGAAAAACTATTAGTCTATGAACAAAACTACCTATTTCCACAAATTTGATTCAGTAAACATTTATGCCACAACATTTATTAAAGACATGCTGAGTATCCAGTACTGCACTCTTCTCAGAAAAGAACAAAGACTAATTTTTATGAAAGTCAGACTTTTAGAATCTATAAGCACACAGTCCTGCATAACACACTATAGAAGTACCAGTAACCAATAACGACAATCCAGTCTGGAAGTCTTATCTAAAGATACATCTACATTTGATTCAGCTGTCTTCCTTGTTGGCCAAGTTAGCTTGAAACTACAGAAAATATTGAGAAGTATTCCTAACTGCCTTGATATTTTTTAGTCATGAAGTGAGAATGGAAGTATACAATTAGTCTTGCAGAAAAGTCCTACATCACTTAATCCTAAGGGCTATGGTGTTGATGAGTATATTGGCCATGATGTGAAAATCTTCGAAAACAAAGAGAAATTATATTGCTGTTCAATTTCAGCTTTAAAAGAATAACAACTCTCCAAAGTCCTGTTTTATTTGTTGATCTGAGTTTGTAGTTTCCTGATAATTCCCAGGAAATCCTGCCTGTGGTAGCAGAACGTAGTAAGGCAACATGCACTTATTCAAGAATCCATGGGAATGATGCACCCACAAATTGATTTCCAGTGAATATGATCTGTTTTATATCCATAAAATACCTAAGACAAGAGTGCCTGGGTAGCTCCGTTAGTTAAGTGTCCGACTTTGGCTCAGGTCAAGATCTCACTGTGAGTTTGAGCTTCATGTCAAGCTCTGTGCTGACAGCTCAGAGCCTGGAGCCTGCTTCGGATTCTGTGTCTCCTCTCTCTGCCCCTCCTCTGTTTGTTCTTTGTCTGTCTCTCTTTCTCAAAAATAATAAACATAAAAAAAAACCAAGACTAAGAAAGCCAAAGAACATAATACAGATATGCATTCAGATTGTCAAGAAGTGGAATTAGATTGCTGAAAATACATAACTCAGAGTCCTAAAAGACACGTTTATAAAATATGCAAAAAATTCCCATTCCATATGCATTGTGAAGAAGCAGACAGTATGTTTCTTCTTGTTGTTGTTCTCAATGACATTCGGGTGAGTAAACAAACACCCGCGTGCGTGCGCGCGCACACACACACACACACATTTGTTATCTAGACAGCAAAAGACTTAGGATGTAAGGCAGGGAGAAAATTGGTGCATACGTGGGTGGAGATCAATGGACAGATATTTTGGATAGATGAACAAAGGTAGGCATGTTTTTCAAATGCAGAAACCAAACAGAGATGGCGTCAAGTGCACCCTACGTAGAGAAGGACTTTTATGTTGGGGAAAAGTGAAAAATACAGTTGATTCGAAAAACTGGGTATAAATTGGGGAGAATTATTTGATAAGATTCTTGCCAGAGATACCTGGGTGGCTCATTGGGTTAAGATACTGCCTCTTGATTTCAGCTCAGATCATGATCTCACAGTTTGTGAGTTTGAGGACCATTTCAGGCTTCCCACAGACAGTATGGAGCCTGCCTGAGTTTTTCTCTCTCTGTCTCTCTCTGCCCCTCCCCTGTTTGTGCTCTCTCTCTCAAAATAAATAAATAAACTTATTATTATTACTTTTTTGCCAAAGTGGAGCATGTGATAATTATTAAACTAAAATCATGATTCTGGAGTCCTTAACAATTCATTTACTTAACTATATTTTGGATGACAAGTAAATGAATGGAGATATCTTATGCTGATGTGAAAATAGCCCTGGGAAAGGAATCCATAGATATCATGTTTTAATCCTTCCCTCCCTGTCCAGCGAATGAATATTGCAAAATCACATGCCCTATTTACATTTGGGGTCTTTTTTTGAACGAAATTAAGGAATTGGAGAGGATTTTCAAAACTCCTTCCATGTCTGATCTGTCAAATCAGACTACTGAGTTAACACTATTTCTTTTTAATCTGTTTTAGAGGTTTCTACATGCCTCAGCTACCCTTGAATGTTGGTTTCCTTCATTTTGTCTCAGGTTTTCCTCCTATCTCATGTTCCCTCTGGGTGCTTTCACCCTATTTTCATGCTTTAATTAGCCTTTGCTATCAAATATTTCAAATATGTATCCTTAACTCAAATCTCTCCCAGCTACCTAAGAACATCTCTCCTTGGAGATTTCATCTTGGATACAATATTTCTAACTACTAATTTAACTCTCTCTACCCACCACAAATGTAAAGCTTTGTATTTCTCTACTTTCAATTTATAGCGGAAGGCCTGCAATATGGCAGATACCCAAATAAGTGTTTACTTAAGTGGAATGTATATTACATTTAAGAAAATAGCAGATTTTATTCTGAGTATAGAATGAAAATATTAACAAAGGTGTCCATATCTCAATTATATCTCAGGTCTATATTATTATTCACTTTTCTACTGAAGTGAAGATCAAAGATAACATATTTCTCCCCCAATTTAAAGTTAAGGAGATTGGAAGTATAGTGCTATATTCTGACCCAAAGAACATTCTTGCATCCTCAAAGGGTTTTGAGGTTCTCTATTATCTCTCTTTTGCCTGAACAGTATTTTCAGCATTGGAAAATCTCACGGGATATAACTTTAGCACTACAATAACATTTTACAATGGACATCAAGAAGACACTAAAAACAACCAAGAATAATTCAGTGTTTTATTATCTAAGGAGAGCCTATTGCTAAGGTAACTCCCCCATGTACACTAATTAAATGTGAATTCTCTTGAATTCCCAGTAGAATTTCCTATAGTCAATTACAAATTCATTCAGCTCAATCATTTTTTAACCCTCTGTCCAATATACTAACAGATTAATGGAAGAGAGAATTAAAAACAAAAACATCCAAATCACATTTGCATTTGGAATTGACCAAAGTTGTATTCTATATCCAGATACAATATTAAATGACTTCCAATTTAGGTTAAACACTAGTTTCTATCACTCATTGTTTCTATAGGTGGGTCACTTTTCAAACCTAATAGTGTAACATACTTTTCCTGCCTTCAAACACTATAATTAGACTTTTTTAAATATGACAGATATTTGCACAGTGTTTTAGGAGAGGCTCTGGGCTCAGTGATTTACATGTCCTGCCCTTTACTTCTTTATTTATCCCCACTTCACAGATGAAGGCTGAGCTCATGGGAGAAGGTAAAAGAATCATTATTTGAACCCATGCCATTCTGAGAAAAAACAAGCTCTTTTCATCACACAAATACCAACACCCACACCCATACATGCAAAAAAGAAAAACAAATCAAAAATTACACCTCCACAAACATTTTCCCTCTAAAAAATGTTACTTTGGGAAAATGGATTTATTCAAACATCTGTGGGCACTCTTTTTAAAGGACTTTTTAGAGACAGTCTACCAACTATAGAATTAGAACCACAAACAGAAAGAGTCATAACTCCATAGCCATATTTCACTTTTGACAAAATGCTTCATCAACTTTGATAACTGATCTTCTCCTCCTGTCTTACTTCCAAATGTCATCAATTTCCATAATCAAACACTTTCACAACGTTGATTGGTTTAAGCAGGGACGCTTGTTGATTCGGAATGCAATTGTAAAGAGGAATTCCCCCAAGTTTTGAGTTATAGAGGTGCTTTGAAATAAGTGGATAACCTCTTATGTTATTTTTTTTAATCTATACTGAAAATACTACAGTATTAAATACATTTGGGGAAATAGAAAATCACAACCTATCATATATTGGCCCAAAACCTCAGTATAACAATTATATTTGAGTCAGGAAAATCATCTTTTTATCTCAGTTCTGTTACCCAGTGGTAATGAATTGTAAGAGTTTGTGGAAAGAATCAAAGATTCCCATCCAGCCCCTTTATGGTAATTTTTAACATGCATCAAATAATTATAATACCAGCCTTATGGGTTAGTGTAGGTTAAGTGAGAATAAACATGAATATTATTTGGATATTCTAGCACAGGATATTTTATATGGATGAATGTTTTACCTATGGATGCATTAAGTAATATGCACATTTTTATGTTGGGAGATACTGATTTTTAGATACATAAGCTATAAAATTTTGTCTAAAAAAGTCATTAGGATGGATAGATGTGCAAAGGGATCTTTTTCTTTTTTCCACAATCTCACCAGACTTTAAGAGTGATTCCCAAATTGCTTTTGGGCTTAGACTTTCTATCATGCACTCAAATGAAAAGTCTTCTTCTAGCAGAATCACCTAACCCTGCTGAAGGTATGACCACCATGCCTCTGATTTATGTGCTCCCTAAGGTTCCTAAAATTTACCCATGCTGAAATTCTCACCTAAGTTCCACATAGTCCTGTAAGATGATTCATGATGTAATGAAGCTGATAGGTAAGCACCAATCATGGGAAGTTTAATTCACTTGCGTTAAGCCTTGTGTTTGGTTTCATTCAGAACAAGAATTCATGTCCATAGAACAATAGTTATAGAGGCCCCTCCCTCCTGCCCCATAAAATGGGCAGTGCTTTGATTGCCACTCTTTTGTAAGATGAATGAGGAAGATATTACCTTTCTGAATCATGTCTCAGACCTTTTCAGGGCAACACCAAATGCATTCTTACTTCCCATTAACGGCATTTACAACAGGAATTCTTTACTCCTGTATTACTATTTTTTTAATGCTTGTTTATTCATTTTGAGAGAAACAGAGAAGGGGAAAGAGCAGAGAGAGAGGGAGAGAGAGAATCCCATGTAGGCTCCACACTGTCAGCACAGAGCCCGCTGTGGGGTTCAATCCCATGAACTGTGAGATCAGGACCTGAGCCAAAAATCAAGAGTTGGATGCTTAACTGACTGAGCCACCCAGGCAACTCTACTCTTTTCTAAAAACAAACTTAATTCAGTGTGCACTTTATAATGAACTTGGTCAATTATTTGAATGGCTAATATTCTTTGAAATAAATCATTAAAGTGAAACATTTGAGGGGCGCCTGGGTACCTCAGTTGGTTAAGCATCTCACTTCAGCTCAAGTCATGACCTCACGGTCTGTGAGTTTGAGCTCTGCATGGGGGTCTGTGCTGACAGCTCAGAACCTGGAGCCTGCTTTGGATTCTGTGTCTCCATCTTTCTCTGCCCTCCCCCCCTGCTTGCACTCTGTCTCTCAAAATTGAAAAAAATGTTAAAAAATAAAAAAAAAATAAAGTGAAACATTTGCCCTTGTGCTTTATGTCTAGCTGTATCATCTCTTCCATGTGTCACCTTGACAACATAAATGAACTTATCTGGTGAGATGTCTATTATTTTCTTTAGTGTGTTATCTAGATAAGTAAACACAGTCTCAGGAAATTTGAATACTTAGCCACAAAGCTAGGAAGCAGCAAAGCTGGCATTTGAATGTGAATGGATCTGGCATGATTTTTTTGCTCTGTTTAGTGCACCCTGAGACCATGTCCACTCGCCTTCAATCATGAAATATGGAAGACAATCTAGAGTCTTATGATTTATCTTTTGGTTTTCTGTATTATGAGGTTTTATTTCTTTTCTTCTTTTGCAACACTCAGCTCCAGTTATTCCAAACAAATCAGGACCCTTTACTATACTAGATTTATTAATCTATTTGTCCACTTTTCCTGTATATGTTTCCTGAACATCCATTATGAGCCAGGCACCAAATTAGATACTAGAGAGGAAAGGAAGATATCTATTTTTAAAGACTTCACAGTTGAGTAAAGTACAGACAAATGAATCAAATATCAGTCACTGTGCTGTGGAGTGATCGATGTAAGCACAGGGGGCTGTGAGGATGCATAGTTGTGTTCAACACACAAACTAAATCAAGAGAACAAAACAAAGTGAACCTCATAAAATATCATTTAATTAGGAATACATTACATTTAAATGTTAAATCATCAATTAGAAACCTGACAACCCACGATTTTCCTGAAAATGTTGGTCATGGAAGAGGTGTGGTGCTTATTCGATAGCCTGAAAGAAAGGAGACTTTATATTGTATATTTGTGTGAATATCGACCAGACATTCAAAGGAAGACAGAATTAGAAAATATACACAACTATTTATGGTAGATTCCATTGCTTGTACATGTTTTCTTAAATAAATCCTTCAGAAAAATGTCTCTACTAGATCAATCAAAAAAATTTCCTCTAAATCTGTCCTCAATGCACTTTCCTTACTTCATTATATTCTTTTGATGATAAAACCTACATCCATTCCTCTCAATGTTTTATTCTTGTGCTTTGGGTTCAACTTAGAAGCCTTTCTCTATATTTATGGAAATTTCACTGGTTCACAAAAGTCTAGCTCAACATTCAACTAGTATTGATTGGGTCTTCAGATAATGTACCAAGTGCTACACTAGAATTTTGAATTCGAGAGATGAGCAAGACAGCTTGGTCCTGGTCCTAATAAAACTGTTTTACTTGGTGATTGATTCGGACATCATGTCACTACCCAATTCTCTGACTCCAACTGTAAGAAGTTCTATGAAGAAAATCAGAGTGAAATGGGAGGGTGCTGATATACCATTGAGTTAGGAGTAAATGCCTTTAAAAGTTAGCTTTTGAACAGAACTTTGAAGTATAGATTGAAATTAACTTGGTTGAGAAGGAATACTATGTGATAAGATCCTAGGTTGGAAGAACCCATAGGAAATTATTGCTTTTGGATTGCCACAGTGGCTGACACAAGCTTATACTTGTCAAGAAGTATAAGCCAGATTACACATGGTCTTATAGACCAAAGTTAGGGCATGAAGGATATTTACCCTAATGAAATTTAATTTATTGATGATTTTTAAAAGTACATTTATAATTTTATGATATACATATATATTGTTTATGGAGATAAATATGAGTTGGTAGGTGTATGGGCTGATGTTGAGATAAGAAGAGAGAAGAATATTTTTACAGTGCAAGAGAGAAAAGTATTTTATTCTACACTAGGATGTGGCATTGGAAATGGGAAAAACTGATAGAACTGAAATCTTTTAAAAGGTAAATTTGACAGTAAATATTCATTAATTGGATATGATAACAAAGAAAAGTACAATAAGGAAGATCATAATCTGATTGTTTGCTTGCACAATTGATTGACAGAATGCCAGTGACATAGAGCGCATTGGGTTAGGGATAAAGAGTGTAAGTTCAACGCTTTTCAAAAAATTAAGATGTTATTTTTTAAAGCAGTATTACACAGCATAATTGAAAGGGTAGTACAGAGATTTTCCAGATACCCTCACTTCCATATGTCTATAACCTCCCCTGCTATCAATATTTCTCACCAACATGGTACATTTGTTGCAACTGATGAACCTAGCTTAACCCTTCATAATTATCCAGAATCCATAGTTTATATTATGGTTCACTCTTGGAGTTGTACATTCTATACAACTATACATTCTAGGGCAAATGTATAATGATATGTATCCACATTGAGGCATCATAGTGAGAATTTTCTCTGCCCTACACATCCTCTGTCTTTCACCTATTCATACCTCCTTTTACTCCCTGACCTCTGGATATTATGATCCATTTACCATCTCCATAATTTTAGCTTTTCCAGTGTGTTCTATAGTTGCATCATATAGTATGCTTTTTTTTTTATCAGCTTGGCTTTTTTTCATTTAGTAATATATATTTAAGTTTCTTCCATGTCATTTCACAGGAGTTCAACTTTGAATATGTAGAGTTTGAAAACTCTACTATGAAAATTCCAAGTAAAGACATTGAGTGGGATTTTAAAATCTGGAATGTAGAAAAAGAGGTCTGAAATAAGGCTATAAAATGAGGGAATTGTAAGATGGAAATTAGAATCAGGAGGATGGAAGATGATCCTATTAGTTATTATAGTAGGAAGAAAGGAAAATAAATTGATTATAGTTTGTCCAACCTGGATTATGTAAACTGAAGTTTAAACACCTGTGCTACCATGTGTATTTGACCATGTGCAATGTTTCTTAACATGCAAACACAATTCTGAGGATTGTCTTTCACACAACTCTGGAATTCATCATTGTATTACAAAATTAGAATATTTCACTAATAAATGTGAATTTTATATATATTCAAAATACATTATTCACAATAATGGAAACCATGTCTTCTGCCCTGAGAAGACACACACAAAGCAGAAAAATATATGATCTCACAGAACCAAGCATCAAGGGGTGTGATTCATATCCCTAGTAGTTACTTCGCCAGAACCTTGGTCCCTGTTTCCCTTCCTCCAATTAAATAAAGAAACAAAACTGTTATTATCAGAGAAGGGAGTTATAAGTATATAAAAGGGAAAAGTGAAAAACTAATCCTGTGGTGTTGGATTGGAATTAAAGCTATCAGTATGCGCTCAGGATGTTTAAGATAGAAGACAGAAAATGATACATGATAGATAGATGATAGATAAGAGATAGATAATAGTAGATAGATAATAGGTAGATACCTAGATAGATGAAAGATGACAGATGATAGATAGATACATACATACATAGATACATAGATAGAGAAATAGATAATAGATAGATAAAGTCCTAGCTTTATCAACTTAGAGGGCCTAGAAGCAATGACATCCCTACCGTAATGAGAACATCAAGCACCTCATTTTCATTTCTTTTTCTTTTTTAAGTTTATTGATTGATTTTGAAAGAGAAAGGGAGAGAAAACTTGTGCATGAGTGGGAGAGGGGGTAGAGAGAGAGGGAGAAAGAGAATCCCAAGCAGACTCCATGCTCAGTGCAGAGCCTGACGCTGAGCTCAATCTCATGACTCTGAGATCATGACCTGACCCCAAATCAAGAGTCAGTTGCTTAACCAACTAAACTACTCAGGAAACCCTTAATTTCTAAATAAATTCTCTAGTAATAGGAAAGAGAGCTTTGATTGATAAATGGCTGGTTTCAGGTTGTATTTAAGAAATACAGATGAATCAGGAAGGTCTCCATTCCAGAAACTTCAGAATTTCTTAAAGAATGATGGAAACTTGTTTGAAGGGCTTCAGAATCAATTGATGCTCTTTATGGTGCCACAAATGTTCAAATATAGGATGAATTGTTCATCAAAATAGTAATAGTAATGGATGATAATGAATTCAATAAGATAAGAATCCATGAGTCTACTGAGAGTGCCAGAATCCAGCTCCGGCTGGGTCTAGGCGTCCCTGAAGGATGGACGGTGTCAGCGAGAGAGAGAGTGAGAGAGCCCCAAGATCCTTTCTGATCACCAGGCAGGCATCTCTGTCCTGTCAGTTTTGGTGTCTTTATTTAGGTCAAATGTTAACATGGTATCAGAAAATGGAATTTTTACAATGGATAGTTCTCTGTGATAAGATATTTTTGGAAAATGTACAGAAACAGGTTTTACAGAAGTATTCTTGCAGAACTGCCCCAATTATAGTGAGGTTGAGTAGCTAAGAAAATAACAGGGTGTTCACATTTTAGTAACACTAAGATTAATTCATAGGTTTGTAGATACTCTTATCCATCCTCATCAAAGCTGCCAGGGTAAGGGAAGGTGTTTGTGGAATGTAGACCTTAGGAAAGGGGCCGCTATACGTCATCAGTTAGCAAAGGTATATGTGATAACTTACGTTCTGCCCTTATCTGTTCCTTCTCTCTAAGTTAGGCTCTTTGTCTCCAGGCAAGACTTAATTGTCCAGTTATATTCTTTATGGTACCAGAGAGCCAACCATACCTTTAAAGAGTTTAGCTCATTTCCAATACATAGAATAACCTCTTTGAGTGCATTTACATTTGTGCCTAGTTTTATGATTTCTTGAATAGCTAGTGCATGGGAGAGATTTTTGGTTAGTTGATTTACATGTTGAGCTGTATGAACTTCTTGGACTAATGCAACCGTAGAAATGGAATTGTACATGTTAAGTTCAATCTTTTATGAGTAACGGTCATTAGCCTGTTCATAGCTCAAGGGAAATTATGGAGGGAAACGACCTGCTGGCACCATGATGTCTGTTCCCATAATCGAAAGAAGAAGTTCCCACAATAAGTCCCTTCACAAGGTGTAATCATCATATCAGGACCAGAATAAGGGGACAAGTCACTCCTGAAACCAATCAACAAGGTGCCTTGGGGGTCAGTGCTCAAGCAGAAATAATTGAGTGGGGGTGGATATCGGTCGTCATCTGATTGGTGAGAGACCATGCAAACTTGCTTTAACCTCACCAGGAGCTTTCTCGACTAGTGGGCTCAGAATGGCTCCCAGCATGACAGACATACATATATTCCTAATATAATAATACTCTTCCTTTTAGGAAAAAGGAAATTAATAAGTATAGAAGGTATAATGGAATTAAAAATCATTATTTGGCCACAACTGTAGAAAGAATTGATTGAGTCAAGAATCAACAGTGATTTATACTAATGGGCCAAAGTTTGAGGAGTAACAGGGTATTTTCAAAGTCCATCCTTATAAGATGTTTATTAATTACAAATGTAAAATAAAAGCTTTCATATGGAGAAGCCTGACAGACACTGCCTAAACCAAGTTTAAGGCAACATTATGTGCCTTCTGACCCAGTGAACTGAGAAAAACACAATATCACTTCTCTAATATTGTTGCCAAAAAATAACTAATTTTGATTTTATAATAGGGAAACAATAAATACTCTCAAACTGAGAGTGATTTTATAAAACAACTTGCTTTTACTCTTAAAAAATAGCAAATATATTAAGGTATATATTAATGTAAAGAAAGATTCAAAACTTTTCTACATTAAAGAAAAATAAAGACATAAAAGCCAAATGCAACACAATTAGGATTTAATTTTGTGATAAAGCTCACTAGTTACAAAACCAGCAAAGTTTTGATAAATTCTCTTTATAATAGTATTGTATCAATATTAATTTTGGATTTTGATAATTTTATTCTAGTAATGTAAAGTTTCTGTTTTAGAAAACACTTACTAAAATATTTAGTGATTAAGGGAAATTATGCATTCAGAAAAATTATGCACATGTATGTTGAGAAAAGGGGAAATAGAGTAAGCTGTTGGAATGTTGGGGATTCTAAATGCACAGTGTAAGAAATTATTTTTGCTATTCTTACTTTTTCTGCAAGTCTGAAATTACATCAAAGTAAAAGTTAAAAGAAAAATTTATGGTATATTTTTATGACTTTTGTAGTGTATGCTCATTGTAAGAAACTTCAAATATAAAAAGTATGTAAAAGAAAAATAAACACCTATTATCTCACCACTAACATGATAATTACTAACACTTTAATAATTACATTCCAGTCTTATATTTTTCATAGAAAAACATACACATATTTATACAAAAATTCAATACTGAATTTTCATTTAACAATAAAAAATCATCCATCCAACTTGTTAAATATTCTTACACATTTTAATGAATGTATAATGGTCTATATTTCAGATGCATTGTAATTCATTGAATCATCCTCCTCTTCAATGTTTAGATTATTCTCATTTTTAGAATTATGTATAATACCATGATAAAAACATAATTATTGATGACATTTTGTATGCATTTATTATTCCTCTAGGATTTGTTTTTAAGAGAGGAGTTCTATATAAATCATTTTATACCCCCTGAAAATTATAAGTCACATTTTTCCAGTCTATTTACCATTTCTCTGTTTTCATGGTTTTTATCATGTTTATTTTCCCACCTTCTCAGCAAATGTCCATACCTCCAAAGCACAGAGGAAAAAAAATACACCTCCCATTTTTTAATGACCAGCCTACTGACAGATTCATGCTTTGCCGATTGTCCTCTTTTCTTCTGGTTACAACAATAGAGTTGCCCTTTCTTGTATTCAAGGTCAATTCCTTCACAAGTCCTTTGCACCTGATAATTTCCTGTCTTTTCAAGAACCTCAAATATTGACTGTCCCTTCTATGTTCTTCACATTCACTTTAAGTATTCAATATTTAAACCTACTTAGTTCTGTTCTTATATGACAAATAGAATGGCCTTTAAAGTCAAAATTTATTGAACATTGTCTATACTGTCTTTATTTTATATCATTTCATTTCTCAACTAACTCCAATTTGCTTTTGTCCCAATTACAAGCGAGTATTAGCTTTTCCAAAGATCACCAATTTCTTCCTTTCCCAAAGAGCTAACGCATACTTTTTATACTTCATCTCACTTGCTTTTGTGATAGCTTTCAACACTATTGAGCACGAATTTCTCTTTTTACTCGGTATTTCCCTACCAGGCAATCTCATCTGAACTTATAATTTTAATTATCATTGACATACTGACAACTCCCAAATATTATTTTCCACCTTAATTTCTCCATTGATAAATATACTTTCTGCATATACGATAAGAATGTCCTCAAAGTCCTTCTATGTCTATGATGAGGAACATCATAGCCACATAACATTATAAATGTCTGTTCATAGCTCAGGTGAAGCTTGACAAATATTGGTCAGATGTTCTCCAAGTAATGTCTCAGAGATCCAGTCTCCTTCCACAATGTCCCTCTGCTATTTTGGAGTCATAGCCCCTCAAACTGTGCACAAGAAATAAAGAGTTGGAGTGGGAGGTCACAGAGAACCTTACAGGCACTGAAAATATAACTTTGGTTATCTTACATGTATCCATATTTGGTTGGCCAGGACTGGCGTTTCTTAGATTGTAACGTACTGAGAAAAAGCAGTTCTTAGTTGCTCAGGAGGAAAAGGAAATGTGGTAAATATATTGTCTCATCTGCTGTCCCCCAAATGCAAGACATGAAAACCTTTTCCTCCCAATCATGTACTCACCCAGGTCACTTACCTAAATAATTGGTAGTATCATATAGCCAGTATTACAAACCAAAAACTAGGAATTACTCATGAAACCTTGTTTTAGCAGCTCCCATATCTGCTCGAGCACTAGGTCTTCCTTTTACCTTTTACATATTTTTCTAATATGTCCACCTTTTTCAATTTCTACATTTTCCACTCTGCCTAAATCACCAGTTGGTGTCATTTAGATTGACATATACTCCTTTTGTTTTCACACATTCACTATTCAATTTATCAAATGCATTCTACATCCAGTTGCCAGTTTTTACAGAATGAAAATCTCATTGTGTTTGATCCATTCCAACCTTTACGTTGATCTTCCTCCTCAGTTTAAAACCTTTTAATCATTGTTCTTAAGATAAATTCCATAATTCTTAACAAAATAAAACATCCTAACTAATTTGGTCTCCTCAAAAGCAACTCTTCCAACCCCTATCCTATGCTCTTAACTCTGGACTTTAAAATATTCAAATGTGCTGTTTTGTTTTCTCTTAGAACTTTTGAGCATATCATTCTTTTACTATAAATTATTCAACTGTCCCTTACTACTTTATTAATTCCTCTTTTAGATCATAGTTCAAACAGTGCTTTCTCAAGGAATCTTTCCTTGATCTCCCATGTTAGGGAAGAAACTCCTATTTTACACTTTCCCAGTTTGGTGTATCTTTCCATGATTTTATACATCACAGTTGTAATTTAATAATAAACTATGCAGTTACTTGAAATATATGTATCTCTTCCATATGTAGTTAGAAGATATTCAAAGATAATGTGGAGAACTTTCATTTCTATTTGTGGTACAAAGAGCTTAACTCACAGTACAAAATTAAGAAACATTTAATAAATGATAAGAAAACAAAAAAATAGTGAATGAATGAATAGGTAAATAAATGAATATGCCACTGGATTATGTTCTCTATTATAAAAATGTTTCCCACTAAAGCCTGTACTGACTTAAATTGCCTCCCTCAGTGAATGAGAATCCCATTCTATAAGATACCATCACCAACAAAAATACCACAATTAATTTTACTTCCTATTCAGATCTTTTTTCTATTAAATTGTGCAGGTTCTTCTTATGGTAAATATTTTCACATCTGCAACAATTTATACCTACACTGTACATCAGAAGCATGGAAAATTCCATTTGTTTTATTTTTCTTTTTTTCTATTTGAAGTTTCTGAAAAAACATGAAGTGCTTAATCTGTTTTTCCTTTTTTCTATCCAAGAGGGTTTGCAGCTTCAAGTTTCCTCCACTATAAGCCATATGGGAAATCGTAAATTCCTTCTCTCTGTTCCCAACAAAAAGAGGAACCAGCTGAGTCGGTCTTTTGCCAGTTTGGAGGATGGCCTTTCATTTCCCAAGGTTTTATATACTTTCAGAAGTAATTTGCATGGGAGAATGATATTAGCAAGATGGCAGACTATAAAGCTGCAGACCCTGTTCACACATGGAAACATCAAGTAAATAAAAACACCCTAATGGGAATAGCTTTATTTGAGCTCTAGAAAACAGTCAAGGTTCTGAAGCAACCAAATGAGCTCCCAATCAAGAAAAAAAAATACCATAGAGCAATAAGAAATTGTGTGGTATTTTTCTTACTCTTACCTCATCCCCTCCTCAGAGCAATGCATTTGATGCTGTTGGGAGGAAGCCGTCCAATTCAATGCTTCTCCTTCAAAAAGGAAGTAAAAGAGTAGAAGTTGCTTCCATGGGGGTTGATTGATTTGTCTTTGGGCAACCCCCAGGGATTGATTTCTGTCTCACCTGACTTAGAGTTCAGACAAGAATGGAATCATGGTTTGTAAATCAAGTTGAAAGCCATTGAAAACAGTGGAAAGTGCTGCACCATGTGAAAAATGCAGGAAGAGTAGAGACCCACAGAGCTTGAGAGTAAGAGACTGAAAACAGAAGAACACACAGAACACCTAAGTGCAGAGAAGAAGCAGAGAGAGACTCTTATGGGAGTTAAAACATTTAAAATCAAATGTGTGTATGAGTGAGTTGAGGAAGAAAAGCATACATACAGACCCAGAGAAGATGCATGCCCAGAAAGACCTGAAAAGAAGTTAGGACCTCTCAATGGGCTGATGATTGACACTCCATTGCATGGAGCCAACCAGCAAAGGTGTGTGTGTGTGTGTGTATTTCTAATTTTTTATGGCCAGTTTTCAACAAAAGATCACAAGTCCTATAAATCAACAGGGAAAAATGAGTCATTCAAAGAAAGGAAATAAATCTCCAGAAACTGACCCAAAAGAATCATAGGATTCAGACTTACTGGACAAATATTTTAAAACATCAGTCTTAAGTATGCTCGGAGAGGTAAAGGAAAACATAGAAAAAGAATTCAGGAAATCTTGAGACTGATATATGAACAAAATGAGAATATAAACAAAAAAGATATAAATTATAAAAAAAGAACCAAACTGCATTTCTGAAGCTAAAAAATACAATAACTGAATTGAAATATTCAAGAGTGACTCAACAGACTTGGATAGATGGGAAAAAATTAACTTGAAAACAAATCATTCAAAATTATTGAGTCTGTAGAGGAAAAGGGGAAAAAAAGAGTAGATAAAAGTAACAGAAGCTAGGAAACTTATGACGTACCACAAATAGACTAATATTTGCATTATGGGAGTTCCGGAAGGAGAAGAAAGGGGCTGATAGTTTATTTGAGGAAATGATGGACAAAACTTCCCAAATTTGAGGAAACACATGGATATACAAATACAAGAAGTTTAATGAACTCCAAAAGGAAAAATTGAGAAATACCTACACCAAGACCTATTATAATCAAACTGTCGAAGTAAAAGACAGAGATTCTTGAAAATAGCAGACAAAATTGTCTCATGATGTGTAGGAGATCCTCAAAATTTTTGGTGAATTTCTCAGCAGAAACTTTGAAGGCTAGAAGGCAGAGGGATGTTATAATTAAAGCATAAAAGAAAAAAAAGAAAGTCTGTCAACCAATAATACTATATCTAGTAAAAATGCCCTTTACAAAATGAGGGCATAATTAAGAGATTCCCATGTCAATAAAAGCTAAAGGAATTAATTACCCCTAGACCTGCCCTACAGTAAATACTAAAGGGACCCTCTTCAAGTTGAAGTGACAGAAGTCTAGAAAAATAACACAGATACTAAAAAACAAAACAAATCAACAAACAAACAAAACACAAACAGATTCATAAATATAGAGGACAAACTGGTGGTTGCTAGAAAGAAGGTCGTGGAGGGGATGGGTGAAACAGGTGAAGAAGATTAAGAGGTACAAACTTCCAGTTATAAAATAAATAAGTCACAAAAATGAAAAGTACAAAACAGAAAATATAGCAAATAATATTGCAATTACTTTGATGAGAGATGCTAACTATACTTATGCAGCAAGCATTGTTTAAAGTATAAAATTGTCAAATAGCTAGGTTGTACACATGAAATTAACATAAAATTGTATGTCAATATACTTCAAATAAAAAACACTATAAAACATAAAGTTCCCAAGTAAGGGTAAATATATAGATGAGTATAAGAACTGGCATAATTTAAACATTTGTTGGTATCTCACTTTATAATTGTTTCCTAGAATTTAAATGTAATACGAATATGCATAGCATGAAGTAGGGAACTATCTAGTTAGGGAGAATGGAGGTAACAACTTATTTCTTGTGCTCCTGCACGTAAACTAATTCATTGCTCTTACAAGCATAGAGTAAAAATTCATTTTCCCTAGTATTCTTGATAAGACTACCTGAATAAATAATTTTGTTGGAAATTAAGATGGGTCGTTCTTAAAAGAAAGATGTAAAATAGAAAGACTTATATCAAGTACTATTAAAACTGCATCAGGATGCCTTAGTACCCTTTGATAATTAATGTAAGTTCGTTAAGTTCTCCACTTTCCCACAATAAGGTACCTTAGGTAGATGCCAAAATCCCACCAAATAGTAGGATATGTCTGAGGTGGATTTGTTTTTAGACAAAGTAGGACAGAATCTTGTAAAGACCCCAATTCGATTTTGAGATTTTTAAGTTAGCACCATTTTTTTACATTAGTTAAAAGAGGAGGATTGGGGATGCCTTATCTATATGTGACTTAATGAGGGAAGCCCTGGATACACTGAGGTCTTTCGACACCTCTGCAGCACACCCTACTTTTTAATGAATAAACTGCCCTAAATCTGATTAGCCCAAGAAGTACTCTTACAAAGGGTCTCTCTTGGTCATACTCTGTCTTCCCTGACAGGCAGAATGGATTAATCACCTTTGAAACACATCAGCCCTTTGTGAGGAATTATGCAAATGTTAAATTAAAGCCAACTCTCTGTACCTATTAGAAAAAAAGAAGAAATGGAAATACTCTATGGGAGAACAAGTGAGAGAATGTAACACACATATATTGGAAGTTAAGCTTGCTACACAGTTAGATCTTGATGAGCTCTGGGACATGAAATACACGGCATTTTGTCAGAGCTCATGAAATCCATGTTATCCTTCCTAAGTCTGCCAGTACAGAGACAATTCAACACAAAAGGTCCTGCCTAGTTTGACATCCAAATAGAACTCAATACATAAGCTGCATAATCACAGGGTTGAAAGAATTGGAATTTGTTCTTTCAATCAGTGCCACAATGCACTCTATTTAAACAAATACAAATGTATGTGGGGAGAAATAGAAACAAAATATTTTGAAATGACAAAATCAAAAACAGCTGGATCATTTCAGCATGGCTGATCCTATTTTCTTGCCACAGAAATATAATTTATAGTTTTGTTAAATAACTTTTCTTTATTAAAAGAATCCAGGCAGATAGCTGATTTTTGTTTCAATTGTAATAACAATTTCAGCAAACAAATGACCACTTAAAGCCTCACTTTCAAGAGTTATATTTTGTTTCCCTTCCATTCAGAGCGTTACCATTTTAAATACGGATACATTCCCATGTTTTTTTTTCTTTTTTTCTCAGACCTGTTTATTCAAGGACATTTAAAGAGCACTGATACATCTTCTTTAAAAGCAGTGTATTTTTATACTGTATTTATGATGGTTGTTCTCAGGTAAACAAAGAAGCAACAAACAAGTGTTTTTAGTGATTATATCTACAAGCTCTTTAGGAAATAATATGTGGAAAAGGAGTAACTAGATACTGATCCCTTCCTCCAATGTTTATACACTTAGAAGGCAGATGTCTGGCCCCAGAAACCAAAACAGACACTAATTTATCCCTCCACATAACCATCCATTCTTTCAATATTAATTGTAAATATTTAGGTTATCAGTCAATACTCAGGTGACTCTAACAAGAGTAGAATGTAGGATCTGATAAGATAATCCTTTGGAGGTAGAATAATAAGTCTCAGTAGCTGATTTGATGTGGAATTCAAAGGCCAGGGTCAAGACAAATATAACTAAAGTTGTGAACTCCTGAGCCATGAAGTACCATCGAGGACTGCCTGAAATGATGATTAGGAGATGACTGAATGTGTAAAATGTATTTTGGTAAGAAGATGATTCATTCATTTCTGGGAGCATTAAATTTGAGACATCAGTGAGATCTCCAAGTGACAAAAATATGGAGCTACAAGGAACAGCCTGCTTTAATCTGGACCAAAATAATCCCTAAAGATTGCCCTGAAAAGATGCTAGACATTTTCAGGTATCCACCTTTTTAATTTTAGGCCTCTTCTAACTGACAGACAACCTTGGAGGCTCTTCTTATCAAACAAAGAATGAGGTATTCTTCAAAGATCCAGTGACAAAACCCTTCTTTTCTTTGTCTTCCAAACCCCAATCTTCAATTACACAACTCTACTTCTAATTTAATCAGTGAATTTCAGTGTGTGTGTGTGTGTGTGTGTGTGTGTGTGTGTGGTTACTCTCTAATTCTGCATGTATGGTCATGTGGATGCACAGAGAACTACTATCTAATTTCTACTTTCTAGGGGAGTACAGATCAAGTGCAAAGTGTGAAGTTAGTTACTAAAGTAGACAGATTAATTCTAAGTTTTTCTTGTACCTTCCAAATCACTTCTCTAAAGCTCTATCACAGTGAGGATATAGGATATTTGGATAAGAATAATTGTCCATTAGACTCTACCTCCTTGAGGTAGAGGTATTGTCAATTTTTGTTTTGGTTTGGTTTTTTTATGCCTTTGACAGGTTTATTTGTAATGGAGATTAGTGGACTTGTGTTTCAGGAAGGGATTGTTGAGAGTGCATTCAAAGTAGAAAAACACAGGTTGACTATTTTATATATGTAAAGAGGAGACACAAAAATGGTAAGTTGTTACTATTTATTTATTCATTTATTCCTTCATTTATTATGTAGTTTAAGAGAGGAATAAACATCTCAAGGAAGAGAAAAACTCATTTGGAAATACGGAAGTGAGAATGAGAACTGGCCATTTCTGTTTTGTTTTGTTTTTTTTTTTAGTTTATTTATTTTTGAGACAGAGAGAGACAGAGAATGAGCGGAGGAGGGGCAGAGAGAGAGGGAGACACGGAATATGAAACAGGCTCCAGGCTCTGAGCTGCCAGCACAGAACTCGACTCGGGGATAGAACCCACAAACCACGAGATCATGACCTGAGCCGAAGTTGGACGCCTAACTAACTGAGCCACCCAGAAGTGCTGACAGTGAGGCCTGGCTTGAATGTTGTACAGGATGTGTATTTCACAATAAGGGTGATTATGCAGAGGCTGGAACATGGGGATCAATAAGCAATAACCTCCTGATGTGGGGGTGGCCAGTGCTGGTGAAGGCCCTCTGCAAAAGAACACAACTGACCACGTCATTTGGACCCAAACCACATGCTTTCCTGTCAACCAAATTTTCAATTAAATTGAAGGGTAATTTTGACAAAATGCATGTGATCTGAGAGTTATGCATCTTTTTAAGCAGGCATTGTGCAAATTAATAGTTGCACGGCACAAGAGCAAGCACATTTCAGACCCCGTGGTTTCCTTTCCACCTAGAATATTGCATATGTATGTATTCTTTCTTCAAAATAGGATTTTGAGAACTCCTGGGGATACTGTCTTTGGGACTTAAGTGTTGCCTAATGGAAGTTTCCAACTGACTGCCATTAAAGTCATATCCACGTCCATGACGTGGCCCTGCGTGTTGTATGCCTTATTTTTAATTTATAAATTTTCTTTCTAAAGCTCGGTAAAACATGACAGGCAAGGCACTTTACAGAAAGGTTTCAACAGCTAAAATTCCTGAGTCCATAGCTACTGTGCCTTGTTGCAATGCCCTAGGCAAAGGACACTCACTCCATGTTGCTTATGACCCAGCCTACCTTACCGATGAATCACATATTATCTGCTTTTCTGTATTTGAGGCAGGTTTACTAAATGGCATATCGGTCGAAAAACTGATGGTTAGTTCTTAAACAATCACGTGAAAAAAGAATTAATTTACAAGGATTTTCTGTTCAGGGAATGATATCATCTTTGTTCTGTTCCAAAAGAAAAACTCAGAGCAGATACGGATGACATTTCTACCTAGAGTCGTTACAAAGGCCTCCTGAGTGACTTGAAAGTTCAGGAAAAAGCAGTGCAGAAGGCACAGACGGTGTCATTTCACTTTGTAGCTATGACCTGAGCAAGGCACCTGACCTAAGTATCAGCTTCCTTATCTAACGTTGAACAATGATACCTTTTGAGGTTCTTCGAGTATCAGGAAGATAACTAAACAGTACTGGGGGCATGGGAAACCTCCAGTAACAGTAGCTATTTAACCACCTCGTATCCCTACGTTTTCTTCACTGTGTCCTGTCAGACTAATAAACTAAAATATGAGCAGCACATCAGTCTCAGGAGTCAGGTAACATCCTTTCAGGATGGAATCCCTGGTCAGACGTGCCAACGGAAGTGATAGGAATACAGGAGGAGAGCTTGGGGATTTTCCTGAAAAAGTGTGTCATCAGTTTATCTGTTCATGGATATAGGATACCAGAAGATTAAAAAAAAAAGGCTAAGTGAAGTGTTGAAAATAAAGTGTAAGAGAGAAAAATAGGCTGAATTTTTAAAAATGTGGATCTGGCAAGGAAATGAAAAGAACAAAATGGATAGTGAGATAAGTATGTAATGTCCACTTCAGATTAATAAGAAGACATCTCAAAGGGAACTAGACCCCATGGCTCACTGTGTGCATTTAGACTCTTGAATAATGTGTCCTTATTATCCTTCACCAGAAGTCAGAACCTTGGGTGTTTTGCATGCATCACCTCATTCCCATATAAAACTTAATGTTTTCCAATTTCATTTATTATCTACTATTTTATTTCTTTTGTATAGTGGAAACCTGTATTTATTATTGTATAGGGTGGATTTTACGGCCTTACCCAAGTCCTTTGTCCTTGCCCAGCCCAATGGATACTGATCCTTTCCTATATAACCTGTTCAGACATTCTTGTATTTCTTGGCCTAGTCCAAGACCAATTCCTAACTTTTTCCGTTCCTCCACAGATCCTGGCTTCTTAACATTTTCCTTTGGCTTCATGGGAATCACATTGAATCTTTTTTTTTTTTAATGTTTTTTATTTATTTCTGAGAGAGAGAGAGACAGTGTGAGCAGGGGAGGATCAGAGAGAGAGGGAGACACAGAATCTGAAGCAGCCTTCAGGCTCTGAGCTAACTGTCAGCACAGAGCCCGACGTGGGGTTCAAACCCATGAACCGTGAGATCATGACCTGAGCTGAAGTCGGATGCTTAACCAACTGAGCCACCCAGGCGCCCTGAATCTTTTTATATAATGGATTTCCACCAGTGCTGTCTGATTACTATAAATACCTTTCTCAGCCTAGTCCCTGACCTAGGTGGTGGCTGGTGGAGGTGGACATTGACCCATAGAGGCAGTGACCATGGGGGGCGACAGTGACCATGTCAACTTGTACATCCGGACACACATCTAAGGTTCTCTATCACAGGATCACTGATAGCAGTCTTAGCCTAGCTTAAAAAAATAAAAAAATATTCCATGTGCACAGAGCGCCCCTCCCCTTGGGTCTGCAGAAAACGGTGCATTCCCCAGCCTCTGCCAATAGTGACCTTGCAGATTCCAGCACTCCTTTACAATATTAAGCCATGTTTCCTTTCTGATGTGTGTGTTCAAAACATATCATGCTAAATGCTATCTGGTAGATATCCTGGATTAAATCCCAAATCTGAAAAAGAGATTAATAAATAAAAGAGCAAAATCCAAGTAAAGTCTAGAGTTTTACTTGCTATTAATATCAACAGTATTAACCAACTATCAATAGTAATGCTGGTTTCTAAGTTCAGGCAAATGTATTCTAGAAATGGAAAATATTATTAGAAGAAGGTGAGTAAGAGATATACAAGCAATCCCTATATTGCACTGGCAACTTTTCTGTACAACCAAAATTATTCCAAAATAAAAAAGTTTATTTAAAACATATACTGTAGCTTTGATAACAGCCAAGATGGAGCAGGCCCCATGTATCATAGTTCCTTGATTAAAATAATAATCAGATAAATACAAAAAGCAACTATCTGAGGACTCTTAAAGTGAATAATAGTAAACAGATTGGGAAAAGTAATCAAAATTTGATGAATAACCAAAAGGATACTGGTGAATTTCCTGTTCTCTTCCATTTATCTTCCAACTGGGATCAGAGGGCAGAACAAATCAGAGAAATAAAGAGCAAGATAATCAGCAAAATCTTTAAGAGAAGTTGTCTTTCTAGCCAGAAGACCAGAAAGAAGTGATTCCCTGGACGGTGGTGGAAAATCCTCTCTTTTAATTAGGTTTTTCACCCAGCCCTACTTAAAGATGACCTTGTTCACAGAGCCACACTCCACAGCCGGACAGTAGAAGCAATGGCCCTTAAACCACCATGAAACCACTTGTCTGCCTGGATGGAAGGGCCAGGAACAGAATCTGAGAGGCATTCTTTCTCTTGTCCCATTGCCCAGTGCAGGCTCTGTCTCACAGAACTATGTCAGAGCCGCAGGAGACTAAAATTCTTAGAGAAACTCACCTTCATGGATATAACAACTGGAAAGGGAGCTTTTCAAGTGACTTCTTGAAAAGAGAGAGATGGAAAAGAAGAGTCCTATCCTGACATCACTCTCCAGCTGCACATTCGGGGAACACACCCCCAAGAGGCAACATCAAGGATTTAGACAACTAAACTACTATATAAACACTGGCCAAGGTAGAATGGAGATGGTAGAGGCATGCAACGTGAACTTGAAAGTAGGTCAATAGAAATGGTAGAATCTGCGAAATACAGAAAAACTATTGAAAATAAGTGAACAGAGCTTCTGGGACCTGTGTGCAATATCAAAATTCTTACAATTTATTGAGTTGGATTCAGAAGGTAAAGAGAAGAGAATGATGCAAAAACTTTTGAAGAAATAATAGCTAACAAATTTGGTGAAAGTCATAAGTTTATATATTCAAGAAACTCAGTGAGAACCAAAATGAGATTTAAGCTCAAAGTGAACCACACACAAACACATCACAGTCAAACTGCTGAAAACCATACCAAACCAAACCAAACCAAACCAATAACAAAAAGCTTGACACCTATAAGAAAATGAACAAACAACCAAGAACCACTCACATTATCTCAAGTATTGGAAAATAACAATTTGAATAACTGTGAATTTGTCATCAGAAACCATAAAGAAAAGAAGACATTGGAACCATGTATTTAAAGTGTTGAAGAAATGGGCTAATATTATTTCTGCATATCTGTAGATCTATAAATAATATATTATTTTACATTATTAAAACATATCATTTTGTATCAAACTTATCATTTTATTCTATAGTTCTGTTTAATCATCCTATTCTTCGATTGTTCTTAATGATGTCTGTAACATTTATTACTTTATTGCTTTAACTGCTTTGTAGTATTATAAAGACACTATAATTTATCCATTCTCCTTCTAATGGACATTCAGTTTGCTTCAAATATTTTATAATCATTGATCTTTCCTGTACATCTCTTTTATTCATCTATGTGAAAATTTCTTTATATATCACTAAGAGAGAATATCTGATTTTCAATTTTTCTTCCTTCTTTATCTTATTTGCATCATTCGTTATTCCTTCCTCATTTCTCCTATCTCTGCCTTATAGTCTTCTAATCTCCATATTCAACTATACATACGTATGTGTGTGTGTGTGTGTGTGTGTGTGTGTGTGTGTACAGTTGATTGCATTGAATCTTTAGGTTACTTTGGGAAGTATTGCCAGTTGTCAATGTTAAGTTTTCTCATCCATGATTATGGAATATTTTTCTAATTATACAGCTCTTTAAACAATGCTTTCTAGTTTCAACATATGTTTCTTATTGCCAAATAAGTTCTTTTCTAAATTTTTTATCTGGTAGTAAATGTAATTATTTTTCTTAATTTTAATTTTGGATCATTTATTGCTTGAGTATAGAAATACAATTGATTTTGTATATTGATATTATATCTTGCAACCTTACTAAACTCATTAGTTTGAATAGTGTTATAGTGGATGTCTTATGATTATCTATTTACAAAATCATTTCATCTGCAAAGAAAGATAGTTTTACTTTTTTCTTTGCAGTCTGAATTTTTCAAATTTCATTGACCTGCTTCACTGTCCAAGCTAGTACCTCCAGTGCAATGTTGAATAGAATTAGTGAAGATGGAAATCAATCTCTTGTTGCTGATCTTGAGGGAGAAAGTGTTCAGTCTTTCACCATTAAGTCTGATACTAGTGGTGGACATTTCATAGATGGCTTGAAAAAGGCTTGAAGAAGTTTCCTTCTATTCCTATTGTGTTGGATGTTTTATCATAAGAGTGTTGGATTTTGTCAAAAGTTTTTTCTGCATCTAATGAGATAATCATGTGATTTTCTTTTTTGATCATAGGATGTATTACATTAATTGACTTCCACATCTTGAAAGTCAACATTGCATTCTTGTACTAACTCCCACTTGGCCATATTTTATGGCATATATATTTTTTATAATTGCTGGATTTATAGTAGCAATAATTTGTATTTATATCAATAAGAGATATTAGTCTATACTTTTCTTTGCTTGTGATTTATTTGGTTTGTTTAGATGTCAGAATAATATGGACCCCATAAAATTAGTTAAGAAGTACTCCTTCCTCTTCTACTTTCTGGAAGAGTTTTAAAACAATTGATATTAATTCTTCTAGAAGTGTGGTAGAATTGACAGTGAAGCCCTCTTTAACTTTGCTTTTTCTGGGTGGGAGTGTCTTTTTAAATTATTGATTCAGTATCTTTCTTTATATAGATCTATTAAAAATGTATATTCTTCTGAGGTCAGTTTCAGTTTATTGTGTCTTTCTGGGAATTTGTCCATTTCATCTAAGTTGTCTAATTGACATATGATTATTATAGTAATGTTTTATACTTTTTTTATTTATGTAAGGTAAATAATATTTCTTTCATGTCTGATTCTAGTAATTTGAGTCTTTGCTCTTTTTTTATCTTGGCCACTCTAGCTAAATGTTTATTAAATTATCTTTCAACAAACTAAATTTTGGATTCATTGATTTTATCTATTTTTTTCTATTTCTACTTAACTATTTTCCACTCTAATCTATTATTTCCTTTCTGTGATCTTATATTTAGTTTGCTCCTGTTTTTCTAGTGTCTTAAGGTAAAATGTTAGGTTACTGATTTAGGATCTATCTTCTTTCTTAATATCAGCATTTCCATTAATAAATCTGCATCAGAGAAATGTTTAGTTGCGTAACAAATATTTTGATATACTTTCCTTTTTATTTATCTAATAGCAATTTCTGATTTTCCTTCAATTCATCCTTTGTCCCTTTCATAAGTATGTTAATTTCTACATATTTTTGTGTCCCATATTTGTTCCTGATATTGATTTCTAAATTGATTCCGTTTTAGTCAGAATGTATATTTTGTATTATTTCTATCCTTTAAAAAATTTATTGAGGTTTGTTTTACATCTGGCTTATGGCTTACCCTGGAAAGTGTTCCCTGTGTACATGGAAATAATATATATTATAATGTTATGTGGATGCTCTGTAGATATCAGTTAGTTCCAGCTGGTGTACAGGGTTGTTCAAGTCTTCTGCTTTCTTGTTGATCTTCTGCCTAGTATTCTATTACTGAAAGTGGGAAACTATAGGCTCAAACTATTATAATTTAATTTTCTATATTTCTCCATCAGTTTTTGTATGAAATACTTTGACACTCTATTATTAAGGCACATATTTGTATAATTATTATGTCTTCTTGATAGATTAATCCTTTTATCATTGTAAAATGTCCCCTTCTATCTCCAGTGCCATTTTTTGTTCTAACATCTATTTTATAGATAGTCTTGTACGAGTATAGCCATGTCACCTTGTGTTTGCTGTTTGCGTGACATACCTTTTCCAACCAATGATTTCAACCTATCATATTTTTTAATCTAAACCTGTAAACAGCAAATAATCAGATCATGGTTTTTTTTTAATTCTACCATCCAATCTCTCTCTCTCAATAAATTGTTTAGTACATTTCACTGTGGGAGCCCGACAGTGACCACAAGAAAGCCTGGTTAGGGACATGAGGATGTGCCTGCACACGGGGCTCCCTGCCTGGACAAAGCATGCCTGCAAACAGGATGCTCTGCCAGGAGGCCTGCACACAACATCCAAGTTTAATGGTCCGCTTGCAAACGAGGGAACATGCCCTCCCTATTAGAAGTAAGGAGAAGGCTGGAATTGTGAGCAGGCCTCTTAGTAAACATGTTGTGGTCGCTTCTCTGCCAGGAGGCCTGCACACAACATCCAAGTTTAATGGTCCGCTTGCAAACGAGGGAACATGCCCTCCTTAGAAGTAAGGAGAAGGCTGGAATTGTGAGCAGGCCTCTTAGTAAACATGTTGTGGTCGCTTCCTCCCTTTGCTCCCCCCGTCCTTGAAATGTGTTTGGCTACTTGCCCTTAATTGGTAAAGGAATGCATCTTGTAGATTTCAGTTTGTATCCAGTTACCGGGGTATAAAATAAACCGCAAGAGGGGCTTGTGTAGAATTGTTCCTTCAGCCGGAGTTGTGTCTGTGTCTATCTTTTGTGTGTTTCTTGTCCTTTGTGTCATTTCGTCCGCAACATTTCACTCATTGTTGCTATTATTTTTATCTGCTCTTTTACTCTATGTGTCTCAGATCTTTTTGTTTCTCTAGCTCTTTTACAAAATTCTTTCCCATTAGTAAACGTTTTCTAATGTAACATTTTAATTTCTTTACTAGTTTTATCACTGTGTCTCTTAAATTTTCTATAGTAGTTGTTCTAGAGTTCACAATATATGTTTTACCTTATCAAATCAATATTAGATTTATACTGGCTTAATTCCAGAGATATAAATATTACTTGTTTAGCCCTCTTCCCTTCCCCGTTTGTTTTATTGTTGTACACATTTACACCTGTTAATGTTACAAACCCAATGATACATTGCTATAATTATAACATCACCACTTAGTTCCATACAGTGTGCTCCCATTTACCTTTTCTGTGCTGTTATTGGCAAGTATATTACACATATATGTTATATTTCTATATGTTATAGAGCTAACAGTGTATCACATACATATTTTATTCAAATGCTTTTATTTTTTTAATTAATTAATTAATTAGTTTCTTAATGTTTCTTTTTTTTAAGAGTTTAAATTTTTTTTGATGTTTTTTATTTATTTCTAGGAGAGAGAGAGAGAGAGACAGCGTGAGCAGAGGAGGGTCAGNTTTTTTTTTCCATGTGGGTTGGAATTACTGTCTGGGGTGACATGTTTCCAGCCTGAAAAATTTGCTTATAATTCCTTGTAAGGAATGTTTGCAGGGCGCCTGGGTGGCTCAGTCGGTTAAGCTTCCAACTTCGGCTCAGGTCATGATATCACGGTTCGTGGGTTCAAGCCTCTCATTGGGATCTGTGCTGACAGCTAGCTCAGAGCCTGGAGCCTGCTTCAGATTCTGTATTTCCCNTCAAGTACTTGTGAAGCAAGAGAGGAAAGAAAGAAAATAAACATTTAAACTGTGCTTTATAATTACATTTACAAGTTTTTTTTTTTTTTCCATGTGGGTTGGAATTACTGTCTGGGGTGACATGTTTCCAGCCTGAAAAATTTGCTTATAATTCCTTGTAAGGAATGTTTGCAGGGCGCCTGGGTGGCTCAGTCGGTTAAGCTTCCAACTTCGGCTCAGGTCATGATATCACGGTTCGTGGGTTCAAGCCTCTCATTGGGATCTGTGCTGACAGCTAGCTCAGAGCCTGGAGCCTGCTTCAGATTCTGTATTTCCCTCTCTCTCTGACCCTCCCCTGCTCACGCTGCGTGTGTGTCTCTCTCTCAGAAATAAATAAAACATTTTTTAAAAAGGCATGTTTGCTAGTAACACATTTTTTCAGGTTTTGTTTATCTGGGGAAGTATTTTACCTCTATTTTTGAAAGAAAGCTTTTGTAGGTCCAGCATTCTTAGTTTATAGTTTGTTTTGTTTTGAGCACTCAGTAAGTTTCCCCACTGCTTTGTGGTTTCCATCATTTTTGATGAGAACCCAGTTGTAAATCAAATTGGGGTTCCCTTGCAAGTTACAAATTGATTTTTGCTTGCTGCTTTTAAGACTTTCCACTTGTCTTTGACNAAACTTTCCACTTGTTTTTGACATTCAACTTTTTTATTATGGTGCTTACTTTTGTGGATTCCTTTAGGTTATATTGTATGTGAAATTTATTGACCTTTTTGGACATGTAGGGTACTATTTTTCAATAAATTTGAGAAAATTTATCCCATTCTATCTATTTACTTACTTATTCACTAGCTTTTAGACAAAAATCCCATTCTTTTTATTCAGGTTTTCTTTTATTTCTTTAATATATATATAAATACATATATTTATATTTATGTAAATATATTTATTTATATATTATATATTCATATATAATACATACTTATATATTTTTGTATATTTTGTATATTTTATATATTTATATATCACAAAATATTTATAAAATTTATAAATATTTATATATGTACATGTTTATATATTACATACATGTTACATACATTATACATATATGTATATATATTTTTTATATTTTAATTATATATCTTAGTATTTACATTCTAATTAGTTAAAATAATATGCCATTACCTTTTTGTATATATATTTGTATATATTTCTGCTGTTCTCTTTCTGTTGCCTCTATTATGCATATGTTGGTGTCCCACATTTCTCTGAGGTTCTCTTCGTTTGTCTCCATCCTTTTTTCTCTGTGTTCTTTGGCTGCAAAATCTGTCCATCCATCTTCACGTTTGCTTATTCCTTCTGCCAGCTCAGATCATTGTTGTCCCCCGTAGTTATTTAATTTTGAATTTCAGTTATTGTACTTTTCAAGTCCAGAATTTCCGTTTGTTTTTTTTTTATAATTTTTATCTCTGTATTAATATTCTCTATATGGTGTAATGCTGGCAGTATACCTTTATTTCTTTAACAGTGGTCTCCTTTAGTTCTGTGAACATGTTTATGATGGCCACTTTGAAATTGCTTTCTGATCAGTCCAACGTTTCCTCACTCTTACAGGACTGACTACATTTTTTTCCAGTGTGTGGATCATAATACCTTGCTTCTTTGCATGTCTCATACTATTTTATTGGAATCTGAACGTTTAAATAATATATTATAGCAACCAACAGGAGGGGTTGTTACTGTGATTTTCTTGTTCCTTTAGGTGTCTTTGGTTGCATTATTTCAGTGATATCGATTTCCTGCCTCACTGTGTGAAGCCTTTGCTATTACTCCTGAGGGAGACAAAGCATGGAGGACCCACACAGAGACCCTGGGAAGACAACAGCTTCGGGAAGGCTCCCTTCTACTATTTCCCTGATCTCGTCCAAATGTTTGGTTACATGAGTTGCTGGCCAATTGTTCAACTGGTTTCAACACTGCCTTTTGGCCTCAGTTAACCTGCAAACTAATAAACCAAATTGTGATTTCTTTGCAGGAGTAGTTTCTGATGTCATTGCTTGATACCTGTTCTGACCCCAGGTGGGTTCCTCTCAGCTACCTTACTCCTTGGTTCTGTACAGCACACTAACTGGCCTAGACTTCAGCCTCTAATTTTGAATCCCCTCCGAACTGTCCCTCACCACAGCCTTTACTGTTTTCTTTTATTTATTTATTTTTGAGGCGAGACAGACACAGTATGAGTGGGAGAGGGGCAGAGAGAGAGGGAGATAGAGAATCCCAAGCAGGCTCCTCACTGTCAGCGCAGAGCCAGATGCGGGGCTCAAAGTCAACAACCGTGAGATCATAACCTGAGCGGAAGGATGCTTAACCAACTGAGCCACCCAGGTGCTATGGCTCCATGATTTTTAAGAATGTCTAGGAGTGCCTGGGTGGCTCAGTTGGTTAAGTGTCCCACTTAGGCTCAGGTCATGATCTCGTGGTTGGTGAGTTCCAGCCTTGCGTCAGGCTCTGTGCTGACAGCTCAGAGCCTGTAGCCTGCTTGGGATTCTGGGTCTCCCACTCTCTCTGCCCCTCCCCTGCTCACGCTCTGTCTTCCTGTCTCTCAAAAATAAATATAAGTTAAACTTTTTTTTAAAAAAAAGAGTGTCTTTAGGCTTAAATGTCTTCACTCTGTCACAAATAAATTCAGTTCCTTCAGGAAGAGTTTAGGAGATACTTTTTTTACAGTCTGCCTCTCCTCTAGGTGACAATCTCTGGACCGTGGCTCTGGAAGAAGTATAGGGTCAAGGGCAAGTTTCTCTCTGAGTGACACCCCTGCTCCACGAGGGTGGGCATGAGTGCCTGCCGTGAAACCGCTGCCTCACGCACCAGGGGGAAGGGGGTCAGGCCCTCAGTCTCCGTAACATGCTGTGGCCAGAGACCTATAAAGTAAGTGTCCACTGTATGAGTGGGGACAAGGAAGCGGCAGGGAGCCCCCCACCTCTTAGCCACACTCAGAGGAACTTAGCCTCAGAAACAGGGAGCTTGGAGAACACTGACTTCCTGTTCTTCCCGGAAATAAAGTCTTCTGCTTATGGGATAGGGATACAGAGAGCTTCCTGTTCTCTGTTATAACAGCCTGAATAATAGTCTGTATCTCACCAAGATGGGAAGGAAGAAGGAGAGTCTTAGTTTAGCTGCCACAAACTTTGACCATTTTTATCAAAGTTTTGTTCACATTCTTGAGTGAATCTTTCTCCATTGGCTGTTTATCCTTCAGACTTTCCTCATGGGCTTTAAATGGTAATTTTTAAATATAGCTTTTTAAGTTTCTACAGAGAGAAGATCAGTGGATCACCAAATCCTGTCACACTAGGGTAGACCTCATACAGTTATGTTTATACGAATCTTAATTTTGATACATACCTACTGAAATATTTATAGCAGAAATTCTATGTGATTAAGAACTAATTTAAAATATTCTAGGGAAGTGTTTAAGGATATAGATGAAATAGGCTTGGGTATATTGGAACTGAGTAAAACATGAATTAAGTTTATTACATTATTCTCTTTCTTTCTCTTCCTCTCTTTTTTTTTTCTTTTTCTCTCCAAACATGCACATTGCAGGTGTGAGTGTGTGTTTGTGTGTGTGTGTGTGTGTGTGTGTGTGTGTGTGTGTGTGTGTGTGTGTGGTTAAAGTGTCTGGGGAAGGACAGTGTAGGAGAGAGACTCAGTTTTTAGAGTATATCCCTTTTCTCCCCAAAAAGGTGTCTGATCGTTCGGAAATATGATCATACCTTCAATTTATAATTTATCAACATGGTACAGTTCATTATTTTCTAAAAAGCAGACCTGTTGAAGATCAATCAGTGAGTTAGTGGCGGGGGTCAGGATTTGGGTTTAGATTTTCTAACATTGGACTCCTAATGCAGGGTTCATTTATGTAGTATCTTGCTGTCATGCTGATTTTAAGATACGTTTCCTCTGTTCTTCAGATAAGCAGGACAGGGCCCGCTAACAATTACTTGAAACCAGGAGGTTACAAGAAAACATTTTGAAGGATCCTGCTTCATGCAAAGGTGTAACTAAAGGTTGGCTTTGATTTATATTCCTTTTGGAAGAAGAAATGTGGTGGTGAGTAGGGAAAACTAAATCATCTTATCAGGATGAGTCTAAATCATGACATCCACTGATTGTGATCCGTATCAGTCTAGGTAATATATTTATTTAACTTTGGCCTCCAGAGTAAAATGAATCATTTTTGTAATTTTTCCAATAATAGCAATAATAATGATATATGCATTCATAAGAAGTATAAATGAGTAGGTCATGTATTATAAAATCACAGACTGAACAAAAATGGGATATTTAAAAACTTTAATAAATCTCAAATATCTCATAAAAGTTTTCATCTCTTACTGCTCCTTAAACATCATAACAGTACTATAATATTTAGCAATCAACCCTCTGGGATTTCAAAAAAAAAAAAAAAAGGCTCTGATTTATGGTGTTGGCCAAATTCTGTGGTATCAATACTTTGACTATGCTCAAGTTCGATCTACCAATGGATTAACAACTAGCCAAAAGAATCCGTGAAAATGTAATAATTGGATCTCACAAGCTTGTAAATCAGTCCCAGCATACTCCTTGAGCATCACTGCCCAGTGGGAACAGATGCATTTGAAAATTAAACCAATTAGCCCTGGATTTTCAGAGCCAGGTGGTCATGAACTGAGGGTTTGAACACATATATGGTGGCTAATTTTATGTGTCAGCTTGACTAGGCCATGGGCCAGATATTTGGTAAAACATCATTCTAGGTATTTTGGCGAAGGTGTTTTTGAATGAAATTAACATTTGATTTGATAGACTAAGTGAAGAAGATTGCCTTCCTTTATATCGGTAGTCCTTATTCAGTTGAAGACCTGGATAGAAAATAAGAGGCTGAGTAAGAAGGAACTGCCTGACTGTTGGAGATGTAGGTCTTATCCTACCTCTGGACTCAAAATTTAAAAACTGGCTCTCCTTGTGTCTCAAGCCTCCTATCTTTCACACAAAAACATACCATCAGCTCTACTGGTTGTAAGGTTTTGGGCTTGGACTAGAATTCCACCATCATTCCTGGCTCTTCAGCCTCACAATTGCTGATCATGAGATTTCTCAGACTCTATAACTATATGAGTCAATTCTTTATAATATGTATGTTTGTATGCATGTATGTATGTAGTCTCTCCCTCTCTCTCTTCCTCTTTCCTATCTAAATGTCAATCATCTATCATCTATTATCTTTCTACTATCTATCTACTTATCTATCTATCTATCTGTCATCTATCATTCAACTGTCCTTTTTTTTTTATCTTTTCCTATTTATTTGCCCCAGTCTCTGTTAGTCTGAACCTACCAAAAGTATTTGAAGACCAGTGGATAATCCACAATTTGCAAACACTAGCCTAGTGAATCCTAGCTCTTTGCTTGTTGTTGGGGAGATAATAATGGGTAAGACAAGATCTACCCTTGAAGTGTTAATAATTTGACAAGGGATTAGTTACTCTACAAGAGTTCTGGATTGAGAAGCAACAGTCCATCCCTCCCAGGGGATAAGGACCTTAGATTCACACTTCTAACTTAAGTTTGAATATTATATAAACAAATAGTTAATATTAAGGCCATGTTTGTAACTGTTTAGACATCATTTTTCATATTTTAATAGATTTAATACTTCTCTTTCCCTGGGTAGCATATAATTGCATCTGTATTTCACAACTGAGCACACGTTAGCGCACTGCTTCAGTATGACCTCCAGAGGCTGAAGGACACGCAGCCTAACTCTCTTAATGGAGAGAGAAGGCCCCCAGTCCTCCCTTGTGTAATATCTACAGAATAAAGGTCAGAGATGACACCAAGGAGATGGATGGTCATTGTCCTTAGGTAAGGAGGAAAGAAAGAAAACTTTTTCTTCCCTCTCCCTTTATTCATTTCTCTTTCCTTTAACTAAAGAGGACTCAGGGATATGCCTTGCTCCATAGCAGGAGAGATAAGCGTCCCTTATTGAACCTCCAGCTGGGAATCAAAAGTACACCTTCCGGGGGCACCTGGGTAGCTCAGTCCGTTAAGCGTCTGACTTCGGCTCAGGTCATGATCTCATGGTTTGTGGGCTCAAGCCCCGCATCGGGCTCTGTGCTGATAGCTCAGAGCCTGGAGCGTGCTTCGGATTCTGTGTCTCCCTCTCTCTCTGACCTTCCCCTGCTCACGCTGTCTTGCTCTCTCTCAGAAATGAATAAAACATTAAAAAAATTTTTTTTAAAGTACACCTTCCGTGCAACATTTTGTAACCTGCCTCTTGTCAGCCAAGAACAGTAGTGCCTGAAAGGTGCCTTCACAGAGCAACTGCAGTTAGGACAGGGGGCACTAAACTCCACCCCCACTCCCCATGAGATGGTAACAGCAATTTTGCATACCTATGTCTTACTTCTCCATCTCTGTTATAGAGAATTTCCCTCATGGACAAGCAAAGAAGCAAGGCGGCACAATGTTTGAAAACACCTGTTGGAAACTGAGCAGAACTTCCTGAAACATTTTGAAACTTGGGGGTTCTAAAAGCTTGTAAAATGGTGACTTTCTTATATAATAGGTTTCTGTGGGGAAGTGTAATTACGTTTCTGAGAAACTTTGATATCTGCAATAAGGGCTGCTTTAGAAATCTATTATGGTGGCTAGATACAGAGGAATCAAAATCATAAAACTTTACCTTGTATGCACTCTTTGGGAAATAGAATTTCCTTTCTTAAGCATGGCCTTTTTGTATGCCAAAGAGAGAAAGAGCTTTTACTCTCGCTGTCCGTGGGCTTCGAAGTGGTCTGACAGGCTCCTGGGTGGCTAAGTCAGTTAAATGTCCTACTCTTGGTTTTAGCTCAAGTCACAGTCTCGTGGTTCATGAGTTAGATCCCCTCATTGGGCTCTGCACTTATAGTGCAGAGGCTGCTTGAGATTCTCTCTCTCTCCCTCTCTCTCTGACCCTCCCACTCTCTCTATCTTTCATAAGAAATAAAAAAAACTTTAAAAAATAAATAATAATAAAAGAGGTGGTCTGAGCCTATCCGTAGATTTAGTGATTTGCCCAAGGTCACACAACACATCAGCATAAGCAATTTGAACTTTGGTTCTTGATCTCAGATTAGCAATCCTTGGGTGGCTTTTTGTTATAAAACACAAGGAAATCACCTTATCGAGATAAAAACATTTACCTTGATTAATAGAGACATTTATTCTTAAGGTGTCCTCTCATACACATTTTACAGATTTATGCACATGAGAAAAATATGACCAAAAATGGCTCAACAGCTTGCCCAAATCAAACATCTAAGGCATGGCAGAAATGATGCAAAACTATTAGAGCCCATACTTTGTTACTTTTCAAAATATCAGGAGCAACAGTATCTATTATTAGAGCTGAAATATTTAGTCCATACATAATTAATCCAAACAGAAGTTAGCATTCTTGGTAAAAACGAGATATCTGCAGGACCCAGTTTGTTAGGATTTATAACTTTTGGAACTTTTTGCCAATCATTTGCTGTTTTTGAGAATATAAATTTGAAAGAAAAATGTATTAAAATTCATTTAATTATGCTAACATCATTTGCTTGCATTATTTGTTTCTTATCGCAAAGATACAATTAATAATTAAATTTTATTATGGAAGCTTCACTTACCCATGCTAAGTTCCAACTGCCAAGTACATACTTCTGATCAAAATCTTGACAGAGTCATAGACTTAGTCATAGACATCTGGAGTCCCATTTCCTCCGCTGAGTTCTCTAATACCACTTGCAGTGTTTTGAAAGGGAGGCTGTTAGCTGCTCATCTAAGTAATTGACACAGGTTAAGGTTCAGATCAACCCTGCCTTGCTTCTTTCACAAACCATTAGCCGGGGCAATTTTATGTCATTTCCCTGGAAATTTATTCTTCTCATTGCAGATTTCTTTAGCAACTGGATTTAGTAGACATGGGTGAATAAGAGCTGGTATTTATTTTATGAAACTCAAATTCAGCCTTCAGTCTAATTCTATAATGTATTTCTACATTTGAGAGAAAAAAAGAACTTGGTTAAAAGTAATATTCCTTATCTTTGTAGCCCAATCAGGTTAATAATAAGCATGGTCAATCCTACCAATGATCTGTATGGGGAAGATAAGCATCTCCAGATGTTTACCTACATCGGTATGGCTTGCATCTTCCAATCTATTTCAATATAATGACAAAGTATTTCTTCCTTATGGTGTCAAATCAACATATTTTATTAGGGTGCTGTGATATATTTCACATACAGTATTCTCATACTTCAGGTTTGGACAGTATGACTGACCTATCAAAATCCATGTGAAAATTACTAACTGTGTAATGTAAATTAGCATCAGAACAGGGCCTCTGGTGAAAGAGAAATTCATAAAAGAAGCTAAAAGAAACATCATATCTATTGAATTACCTTTCAGGTCTCAACTTCCTCTATTAATTATGACAACTGTACCAGTTAATGGAGTAGTGTTAAGAATGAGTTCATTATTTCACAGTCGAAGAAATGCCAATCAGGAGGTTCTGCCATTTATCCAAGGTCACACAGTTTTTGCTATGAGCAACTCAAACTCACAGTTCTCAACGCCATGAGCTCATGTAATTAAAGTCATTGTTATTTCAATATAATGTGGGTATTTAAATCTAGAATGGCTAAATCGTTGTGTGTATTTGTAGATGATTTTTGTTTGAGGGTTTGTTTTTTTTTTTTGTTTTTGTCTTTGTTTGGTGTGTGTGTGTGTGTGTGTGTGTGCGTGCGCGTGTATGATTTTACCTTTCGTCTGCTTTCAAATGCAGAATCCCAGTAATGTTTCTTTTTTTAAAAATATTTATTTATTTTTGAGAGGGAGAGAGAGACAGAATGTAAGCCAGGGAGGGGCAGAGAGAGAGGGAGACACAGAATCTGAAGCAGGCTCCAGGCTCTGAGCTGTCAGTACAGAGCCCAACACGGGGCTCAAACCCACAAACCAGGAGATCATGACCTAAGCCAAAGTTGGAAGCCCAACCAACTGAGCCACGCAGGTGTCCCCCAGTAATGTTTCTTTTTAAAAAGACTCTGTTTCATCCCTTCTTCACATCTGGCTATGCTGGACTGAGTTTTAGAAAAGATCTTAGATTCTTAGAACCTGGGCTTGCAAAGAAACCAATATTCTATTATTTTTCTCACCACCCATTTGAACTCTAAAGTGCTGATGTTATCCTCATATTCGGTTTTGCTGTACAGTTTTTTTCCTCAATACTGTTTGAGTATCTCATGTTTCCCTGACTTCTCCTTCTCTGTATTCCTGGTCACTCCCTGCTTTGCCTGTATTCAATAAATATTTTCCTATAACACTCCCTATGGATTTTTTTTTCTTTAACTCCCCATTTTCTTGGTGATTTTAACTATTCCTATTACTTCATAGATATCCCATGGACTTATGATTTCAAAGCATATATTTGTCTCCATCATTTATTTCCACACCCATCTTATTATGGATTTCTTGACAGCATATCAAAATATTTTTCTAGAAATTTTATCCATATCATGCTCCTATTTTATGCCCCATCTCAACTGATGTTATAAGTAGCATTTCAATAATTTATATGAAAAAATCTGGAGACATCTTTGTTTCTCTGTCTCAGGAACTCATTTTTGAAAACCGTGTTCTTTTTTGGTCTATAGATGATGATTGTTCTACCTATCTATGTATATTCAATAGGCTCACTATCTTGCTGTCTCTTGCTAATGTGTTTAGCTTCCTTCCTTTTATTCCTTTAAAAGCTATCCCTGATTTGATCCCAATTTAATCAACTGCTTCTAAATCTAAGCTATGTACAGTTATAAAGATGGTAAGACTCTCCATTTGAAGACTTGACATCTTGGGTTGCCCAGAAAACTGTGAATCAAAGAGAGTCTTCTCACATTTCTGATTTTTCAGACTTTACTACATAGCTCAACTTCTTTGATACCCTTGCATCTCAGTGGATAACTCTCAACTTCTGCTCCTGAGACAATAGAGATCTTCAGGTAGCAGTTACCCATTCTTGTGACCACATCATTACAAACTTAAAGTATACACTTGCTCCACCTGACTCCTCTCATTCAACAACTTCCTTTGCCTCTTAAATACTCATATACCCAGGATTCAAACATATGATGTAACTCACTAACATTATTAGCACAGATTTTTAACTAGATTTTTTAATGTCAAGTTTGTTTTTTTCCAAAAAGTCTCTGAATTATTTTCAGAGCATTAGCTTTGAGAAACTGATGATCTAACTAAATTAAATTCTGTTAGTTAATTGCTAATTAACAAACTAAACTCTATGAGCCTATCTTGTTGACTACTGGACACATTTTTAAAAGCATGTTAAAGGAACTTTAAAAAACTGAATACTCTTGGGGCTGGTGGCTCAGTTGGTTAAGAATCCAACTCTTGATTTTCACTTAGTTCATGATCCCAGGGTCATGGGATGAAGACTTGCATTGGGCTCAGTGCTGACAGCACAGAGCCTCCTTGGGATTCTCTTTCTCTCACTCTGTTTCTGTCCCTACCCCACTCGCTCTTTTCCTCTCAAAGAAAAAATAAATCAACTTAAAAAAATTGAACCCTGTTGAAAATAGTAGACAAAGAGAGAAGTGCCTATCAGAGCAAATCTTGCTTGTCACCGCCCACTCTCTTTTTGAGGTACTTCTGTCATAAGTGAGATTTAGTTTTCATTGACGTCTTACTTCTGCTGAGTGGGAAGTTTGCACAGTGGTGATACACCTTCTTCATATTGGTTCAGGAGACAATATTTTACAATATGTTGAAAAATATCTTCATGGTCAGGTTTTATTAAGCAAGTTGAAAATTATGAAAAATTTGGGGCGCCTGGGTGGCTTAGTCGGTTAAGCGTCCGACTTTCGCTTGGGTCATGATCTCGCGGTTCGTGGGTTTGAGCCCCGCGTCGGGCTCTGTGCTGACTGCCAGCTCAGAGCCCAGAGCCTGTTTCAGAGTCTGTGTCTCCCTCTCTCTCTGACCCTCCCCTGCTCACGCTATCTCTCTCTCTCTCTCTCCTAGAAATAAATAAAAATATTAAAAAAAGAAAATTATGAAAAATTATTATGAAGGATGAGGTTTACCACTTTACAAAGGACATAATTATGATCATACATTTTAACAAAATTGCGTTACACAGGCTCACATATTCTACCTTTTCTTCGTCCTGTAAGGCAAAATAATCACAGATATAAGCTTAAGAAATGTATCATTACTTCTTGAAATTAATCCCATGTTGTGACCAGAAAAATCATGCTAGAATGCAAATGTGAATGAGGACCTATTTATGTCCTCTATAAACCTCAGAATACATTCAAGTTTGGGAAAGAAAAGGGAGGGAAGAATGGGAGAAGAAATAATCATGGAGTTGAAATTTGTGAAATCTGTGGTTGCAGCTGACTCAAATATTTTTCCGAAGTTGGGTAAACCTGAAATGTACAATCTGGAAATATTTGAGCTGCAAATGCATTAATTTAAATAAATGTCTATTGTAATTATAGAAAAATATTCTTCAGTATGACTTCCCAAGTCCTTCAAACTCAATGTTTGCTTAATTATCAACACCTTTAAACTCCAACTCTTGAAATGGCAAATGTCTTATGGCTCAGAAATATCCTTTCACTTTTACACCTTTTGGTCTGCCTATTTTTACTTTCTCTTGCAGTGAAGAGAAGTCAAGTCTTTTCTTCAATAGTTAGCTCAAATGTTTTTAAGTGAATGAATGAAAAAATGAATAATAAATTGTTTAATTTTTAGTTGTTCCTCACATTCTCTGCCTCTACCCTTTCTTGCCTACATCACCTTTGCCATGAGTACTCTTTATAGATTGCATGACTTAATACCTTGCCATCTCTTTTCCTCTCCCCAAACTCTTGCCTTTCCATCCTCATTCTACTACCAAAATAATGATTTTTAAACCTAGACAGATTAATCTACTCTCTCTTTGAAAAGTATACACTAGATTGCCATTCCTTAAAGAACTTTGTACAAAATTGTGGGCACTCCAACCATAACTTCCACAATATAATTTCACACTCTCTTTCCTGTCTCAGTGTATGTATTCCTATGCCACCAAAATATTCCTCCATTTATTCAAATCGAAATAAGTCCAAACTACTCATCATTTTCTTGAGTACTTTTTAAAAATCTCTATTGTTGGTTCAGGTTAAAATTATAGCATTGTTCAAATGCTATTTGTTCTCCAAGTTGCATCTTAAGTGTTACCTGCTTCCCCAAATGCCAAGGATTCTATGATTCCTCAGAGACATAGAGACCATTTCCTTTTCATAAGAAATTTGCATTCTATTGTAGATATTTGTCTCCACATCCACCTTTCTACTTATGAAGGATCTGGAGAAAGAGATAGAAAGACAGAGGCACAGAGAGATAGAGATTAAGACTACAGGAATGAAATAATAAAGCTCATAGGAAGCTTCGTAAACCAAAGTTATTGAATTTTATTATTTTAGAAGAACACTTGAAATCTCACAATTCTGGGTTTTTTTCTTCATGTAAAATCAAGATGTAAGGATTTACAAAATGGTTCAAAATATCCTTTGTTTCTCTGAGAATCTTTTTACTTAAAGTATGTTTCCAAACTGTATTTCCCCTGTAGATTTATGACACCAAAAGTTTGGGCATTTTTCCTCCTCCAAGTCTCCAGGAACGAAACACTGAGAGGTGTTCTATAGCTCAGTTCAATTAGGATGGTTCCAGTCTCTGGTTAGCACAGGCCCCACAGGGGCTCAGTCCCACAAGATAGTCCCCATGCCAGCGGGTTCCTCATCACAAGTCTCAGCCAATTGCACCCCAGGAGGTCCTCACAATTCCCTCAAGAATTGACTAGAATGGCTCACCAAAGTCAGAGGAACACTTTACTAATGTTTACCAGTTCATTATAAAGTATATAGCTCCAGAACAGACGGAAGAGATGCATAGGGCTGTTGTGAGGGTGCCGGGGAGTGGAGTGTCCTCTCCAGGAGCACCATCTTCCTAGCACGTTGTGTTCACCAACCTGGAAGCTTTGCACCAATCTGGCAGCTCTCCAAACTCTGTTCTTGAGGGTTTTTTTTTTATAGAGGTTCCATTACATAGGCATACTTGATTAAATCATCAAATGACTTAATTAAATCACTGGTGACTGTTTTCATCTCCAGTCCCTCCCCGCTCCCCAGAGGCTGGGGGTGGAGCTCTAAGTTCCAAGAATCACATGGTCGTTTTCCTTTGGTAAACAGTCTCCATTCTGATGCTGTCTAGGGGCCCCACCAACAGTCACCTTATGCACATAACTCAGGTATGGTTCAAAGGGCCTTATTATGAGTAAGGAAAGACGTTATCACTTCATCACTCAGGAAATTCAAGAACCTGCCAGGAACGAGGGACAAAAAGTCAATATATATGACTTATTATCACAATCACTTTAAATAATTATTAAACATTTAACTGTGTGTGCCTATTTCAACCTATCTTCTGTCTCCAGATTAATTTCTAAAATTTTAATTGGGAATAGCAATAATAGCAACAGTGAAGGCTCCTTTATGTAGCTTTTGAGGTGGGTCAGGTATTGTGAGAGGCTCTGCTGCACTAAATGAAAGCCCTAAGGGCTCCTATGTGAGATCACTCAGGCCCATTCCACTGACTGAAAGCAACATACAACACAGAAGGGAAGGCAAAGCAAGGGAGAAGATCCCCTTTGCTTTGCTTTTGCACTTGCTCCTACTGACAGATCAGAAGGCACACAGAGAAGTCTTGTTTTTAGTAAGCCCAGGAGTTTTTTCCTTTTCATTTTTCTCCTTGTGAAAATGAGTCGCTTCTGCCTGTGTTTTATACTGTAGAGGTCCCCTACTTCAGAAAACAACACAGCTCTTTGTTATGCAAAAGTACTGATGGACTCTTGTCTTTATGAGCTTTTGCCTGCTTCTCACAAACCTGCAGAAATAAAGAAGGTTGGATTCCTTTAAAGTTCTGCAAGAATCCAAATGAACATATTCATGGGTAATTTGCATGAGAACCTCCTAAAGTTTTTTTTCCCCCCAAAATAAAGCCTTTTCAAATTTAACTACCTGTGTGCACACTCAGTTCTTATTTCAGTGAAATAGTCATACATAAAAGATGCCTAAATGGGAAGGTTATACTTTTTTTCCCCCTAAGTGACCGTTTTCTACATAAAAAGTAAAATTTTCAGAATCCCCCCACCTCAAAACAAGCGGTAAGGAGCCCATGATTTTCAGAGGAAGCATTGTGCTGAGCACAACACCACAGTTAGAGGCTAGTCCATACCTCTAAGGAGCTGTCTGACTCAGTTCATCACTCTGTCTGAAGTTCAGTTCTCTCATCTGGAAACAAAGAGTGAGCTGGTGACTTCTAGTGCTTTCCAACCCTAAATGCTATAATCCCAGAGTCCTAGTACTCGAGGGAATGTTAGAATTCTAGGTATATACACTTAACAATAAGAATGAGCAGGTACCTGAGGTCAGCAGACCAACAGTCCTGAGCATCCATAGGAAGAGACTTCCCACTACCCACCAGCAATGAATTGTCTGCCTATGTGTTTGCAAGCAAGGCACTCTCTACTGAAAGCTCAGATTTATCATCCAAAGCTTAGAAATTATCTTTCCACAAAGGAAAAGCAAATGATAACATATTATTTTTGATCCAGATGAGGGCATGATTTATAAGAAATGATGTATAAGGAAGAAACAGAGTTGGGTCATCTTCCCTTCCGGTTTGACCACAGTAATGCTGGGAATAACTCAATTTTCACAGGACAATTTTTGGTCATCTCTAGTCTGGAGTTTGAAACCTTGAGAACAGTCTCAGACTTTCTCTTTAAGGAGGATTTAACAAATGTAATTAACATGGGCATTTGAATTTTATGTAAATGTCCAGGAGCAGAGGAGGAATATAGCACACGTTAAAGAACTGAGCAAATTGAATCTCATAAATAAATGAAAGCTCCAAGATCCATTATATCCTGCCGTCATCGTCGTCGTCGTCGTCGTCTTCTTCTTCTTCTTCTTCTTCTTCTTTTTTTTACAAGAAGAGAATCATTCTTGACATTATAGAGATAGATCTTCCTCTGGCAAAAATCATTACTTTTTAGAGTAAATAAAAGTTAAGTGTTTCCAATTAAAAGTTAAATAAGGGAGGAATAAAAGCTTGGCTTTTAAAATCCCACTTTTGCTGTTTGTTTCATTTTGTCAGCTGTTATAATTGCCAAGGCAATTATAATATCACCTCATCTTTCTACAGCATGTCAGGTTACCGTCCATATGTTATTAAACACTGACAATAAGATGAAGAAAGCAAACGAATGGCTCATTAAGTATCAGGGACTGTTTGTATGATCAATAGTTGAGTAATTCAAAAAGGTGTCTAAAAATCATGCACACAATTGGCATCAACCAATCACCTCCTTATTATTCCCTTCCCTTCACAGGCTGTGCCAGGTGCCTCACACCTCTTCTTCTGCCTCTTCATCAGATGCTGCTATAGATGTCTGTCTCCATCCATTTCAGCCTGTCACGTCTCTCTTTCCTCTTGTTCCTATATCATTCCATCAGGTCCTTTACAGTGTCACAAATTGTCTTAAGTGCAATCTTTTGTAATTTTCTATCACTTAGAAGGTTGTGTTGCATGAGTGTTATCCACATGTGTCATTCTGCTGATGGTTTAAATATCAAATCGCATCCAGGAGGCACCAGAATGGGGCTGCTTGGAGGCAAATGCGTGGCATGCATTGTGAAAGGACTTAGTTGGTGAAGACTGCCTCTTAGTGTGCCATTCAAGGAAGAGTAACATGATGTCTTTGAAAAGGAAGGCAGATGTAATGCCCTGTAATTTTCTCTCCTTTCTGAGGATGTTCAATTCCTTAGATTCATTTGAATCCAAAAGAAAGCATTATGAGAGGGAAGCAGCCCTTCCAATAAAGCCTCCTAAATTTAGACCTCCACATTTGAGCTGTTCAATCATGCTTTCTCGAACAATTAAGTTTTAATCAAAAGAGCTGGTGATTTTACAGCAACTTCCCGCTTTGCATTACCAGCCAAGGAAATTACCTTAACTTATTTATCCTTTCCACTTTTCTTTATCTGTAAATTCCTACACTAAATGAATGTTTGGTATAGCAAGTGACTGCCATGGACACATTAAATAATTTATTCCTCTCAGTGGCATTTATATAAATTTCTACCTAAGAGATCAGTTACTGAAATGGGGGAAGGAAAGTGAATTGTTCTTTACAGGTAGATAAGTTTTCTGGAGTGTAAACCAGAGACATTTTCTAGATGACTCCAAGCTCAACATCAGAACCAAATTATTCTCATAAATAGGCAATGAAACATACATTGATTCCAAGAACATGACTCTAAATTGGCCAAAGGAACCCCAAGAAGCAACTGTAATTTCTTTTTTTTTTTTTTAATATTTTTATTTATTTCTAGGAGAGAGAGAGAGAGACAGCGTGAGCAGGGGAGGGTCAGAGAGAGAGAGAGATACAGACTCTGAAATAGGCTCCAGGCTCTGATTTGGTTGTCAGCACAGAGCCCGACACGGGGCTGGAACCCACGAACCGTGAGATCATGACCTAAGCGAAAGTCGGACGCTCAACCGACTAAGCCACCCAGGTGCCCCGAAGCAACTGTAATTTCTATGGTTTCAGGGAATGTGGGTTTTCATGGAAACCCCACCCCTCATTTTTGACATCCTTACCACTTGCAATAGGTCAGGACCAAAGAGGGGCAACTCTACTTGCGGAAGTTTAGCTATTCATTTATTTAATTCTGTAGAGCAAGATCACTTTTGCTCTCACATGTGTTTATCAAAGATTTTTATTTCCATGGTCTTTGAGATGATGAGAGTATTGGGTCATTTTGTCGCTGGCTAAGTTTTGACCACATAAAAGCTTAATTCTATAAACTTAATGAGTTTATTAAACAACAGAACTCTTTTATTATAAGAAAACTACCGTGTAAATCAGACAAAAATAAATTGAAGTTCTCGAGGTAATCACAACCGGGTAACTGTAAAAGCATTCTGGCCACCATATGCAATACATGTACATATGTAATTTGACATATGTAAGTAAATATATATTTTTTAAATGAGCATCATTTTTAAAGAACAAACATCATATTTTCTTTTTATTTAGCTCTTCAGCCTGGATACGTTTCCTTAATTGCAATGATTATTGGATAATCCAAGGAAAATGAGTTCTAAGAAGTTAAAGGATAGATATTAAGACATCTTGAAGACTGTGTAATCATCTGGAAGCCTGTATTCAGGCAAATGATGAGCCCTTGGGAGCAGATACACATTAAAGGTGCTTTTAAAATTTCATCAAGGATAAGATTCTTATGACCTAGGTTGTTGGAGGTCATCCAGAGGATATGACTATGGGTTGACCAGTGAACTAGACCTAGACTTCAGAGACTCCTCACCCTATCCTTGGACACATTCTCCTGTCCTTGGAATGTGCACTTTGCTTGCCTTTCTTGCACTAGAAGCTGCCCAAGTAAGTGCCCAGGATGGTATATGTGGCTGAACCCGGGTAAAGCATTCTTGTAAACTTCTACAATATGGCAGACAGGTGCAAAAGTATAGTCGTTTCGTGGGTGCCCAAGACAAGTCTTCTATGTAGATTCCCTCTGCTTACTAAACCTGCCACCTACCAATTTAGAGTGGTCTGCCTCTTTCTGGGGTCTCTCTGGGCCATCGATATACAGGGGCCAATTTCAGACTACAACTCAAAATTCCAGTGGTTGCAAACTAACATAAATTAACAGAGCTGATACTACAAACGGGCTCAGGCAATACTGTCCAATGATATCCCAGCATTTTTGTAGGGACCGTACAGGGAAAACACCCTACATATCCCCAGGTTCTGCTGTATCTAAATTTTAAAGTTTCTACATAGTAGGAGGTAGGAATCCATGTAGGAGACTTAGGTGAAAGTGAACATTTTTTTTCACCTCCTACCAGACAGTGGGATGACTGCCTCTAGAGCAGAGATTTTTTTCCCTTTCTAAATCAGCTATGGTATAGTTTTCTACTGAAGTCTCCCTAACATCTTATATATTTCTGCCAATCACACTATTCTTGTTTAGGTAGTACACAATCTCACTTCTATGACTCTTTATAAATTCTGTAATCTACAAAATACCCTAAAATAAATATCTTTCTTTTAAACAATCCATACATCTTTTTTTTTTTTTTCATTTACAGCTAAGAACTATACAAAAGGTATAGTTTACCAGTGTTTCAATCGTTTTTCTTTGGGTTATTTTTGTAAAAAAAATAAATTTAATACTTAATTTTATACCAGATATTTATGAGTTCTTAGAGTACAGTGATCAGACCATAAATATTAAAAATAAAACAAATTAAGTTAAAAGCCCTGTTAGGTTAGATATGTTAAATCTCCTCTTTTAAAGATCTCTAAAAGGAATGGATTCTTATATTTCAAAGATATTACATGGGCTTTCAGAACCCAAAAAATGCCTGTGAATCCCAGTCATCCACTTAACCTCTAAATTTACTTAGTGTAATAAGTTGATTGGAAAGAATATCTGTCTTCTTCACAGGACGTTGTGTTAATATAATGCAACAAACCTGAATTGTTAATAGGTCATACAAAAATGCCCAAACTGTCATGATACAATCTCTGCTTTCAGTGAGTTTATAACAGCAGTTGTTTTTAATAAACAAGAAGGAATGATTTCAGGGTTAGTAGAGAAAAATTTTTGAATGTCCATTCTTTATTTTGCCAAACTGTAGTTCAGCATTTTATTATTCCACTTGGTATATAATATACCCTCTACTGATGTGATAGTCCTACCTAGATTGAAAAAGGTAAACTGTCTATTTCAATATGCCAACATAATCTAGGATCCCTTACCTAAGTCAGTCATCCAAATCTGACTCATATTAGACTCTCATCAGAGCTTGAGCCTATAAAGCATCGTGTCTCAGGTATACCCCTGACCTACTGAAATAAATTCCCTCAGGTACAGACTAGGAATCTGTATATTCAATTCTTCAGGTCACTGTAACACTGCCAGGTGAGGACTTTTCCAAGACCTGGTGTTTAAGAAGCTACTGGCATAGAAAATAAATCATTTATTAGTGGGGCTTAATGTAAGTTTGTTAAAACAACTTTATTTCTTTTTCTGAGAGTATCCAAAGATTACTCAAGCAAGGGAAAGCTGTGCGATTCCAAGATCTGCACTTCAGGAAAATATCTAATGAGACATCTAATGATAATCTTTATGTAGAAGATGGTTATGGTGAGTTGAATGAAAAAACATCATTTGGGTGGCTTATTGAATAGGGCAATATCTATCATAAAAGATATTAAGCAATAGAATAGTATTCTTCTAACAAAGAAACTTCATTTGTGAAATGGTTGGCATAGTTTAAGTTGTATTACAGTATAAACAGTGTTTTATTTGCTTTTCCTGCTTCATGTCCAGTTTTTGTTTGCTGGGGGCTCTGGTTCACAACATTTACACTAGGACCCTAGGTTGAAAGAATCCCCACAATCTGGGAAATCTTTATGGACAGATAACAGAGATATCATGGATAATAATATAGCAACATAACAGGTATAGCAAGTTTTATACTGGCCTAAAGGAGCATTGCTTTTCTACTTTCAATATGTCTGCTGCCAAATATTTAAAATTTTATTTTTCCCACCATAAACAATTCGGACACTAACTACCTGGTGTTGGTGCAGACCACAGGTTAGAGGCTCAGTGTCACAAGACTGTCTTCCATTTCAGATCCCAATTGGAAATTCAGGAAATCTGTACTTCTTATAGATCAGGAGTTCCCACATCCCCTCCCTTGGACTTGATATCCTAGCATGGCTCTCAGAACTCAAGGGAACAGTTTGCTTATTATAACCATTTGATTATAAAGAATATCACAAGGGATACAACAGATGAAGATGTTCACTGACAAGGTCTGGAAGGATCCCGAGTGCAGAGTCTTCTTGTCCTCAAGAGTTTGAAGAGCGCTGCCCTCCCAGCATGTGAATGTGTTCACCAGCCTAGAAGCTCTCAGAACTCGGAAACTTGTCATTTAAGATTTTTATGGAGTTTCCATTACACAGGTAAGCTTGATTAAGTCATAGGCCATTGGTGATTAATTCTCTCTCCAGCCTGTCTTCCCTAATCCAAGGTCAAGGAATGAGGCTGAAAGTTGCAAAAGTCTAATCATGTGATTGACTTTTGACAACCTGCTCCCATTCTGAAACTATGGAAGATTCCACCAAGAGTTGCCCCATAAGCTAAATTCAGGTATGGTTGAAAGGGACCTACTATGAAAAATAGTATGAATATTATGGTCATAATATTCCTAAATATTCCTATAACCTCTATCACTCAGGAAGCTATAAAGATTTTAGAAGCTGTGTCATAAAAACTGGGGTTATACATAATATATATAGTATCACATATAATATATACATTACATATTATATATAATATCATATCAATATCATACACACACACACACACACAAGGGGCACCTGGGTGACTCAGTCGGTTAAGCATCCGACTTCGGCTCAGGTCATGATCTCATGGTTCGTGAGTTTGAGCCCCACGTCAGGCTCTGTGCTGACTGACAGCTTAGAGCCTGGAGCCTGCTTCAGATTCTTCTTCTCTGTCTCTCTCTGTCCCTACTCCACTCGTGTTCTGTTTCTCTCTCTCTCTCTCTCTCTCAAAAATAAATAAACATTAAGTATATATATAATATATGTATACCTATATTATATATGTATGTATGTATATACACATCTACATCATTTGACCTTCATCTCATTGAATAAAGCAACTACTCTGGTCATGTTTAACTTTGAGGAATTCAAGGAAAGTAATTCTAACCTCATAAGGAGGTACACTGAAATATAAGAACTTTTTATACTAAATAGATAGACCATGTCTGCATTTCAGTATTATTCATTGAGGCAAATGGTTATTATATTTTTTGTTTTGTTTTGTTTTGTTTTAGTAGTAGTATCCAGTCAAAATGTTGAATCTTGTTTACTTCTAGTTGATCTGGTACAGTGGATTAAAGGTGGTGGTAGAAAAGAGTGAATAAAATATCAATTTTGAGAAAAGCAAAAGAAAGAAAAGTATTTTGGAAGATTGGACTGAAGGACAAAATGTTCATCTATTCTTCTAGATCAGTATTTACCATATGGACTGCACATTAAAATTGCCTGGGGAGTTTTTAAAAAATCAGATGTCCTGATCATACCACAAATCAATTAAGTCAGAATTTCTTGGAGTGGGACCAGACATAACCATTTTTATTTAAACTCCTTGGATAATTAGAATGTGCAGCCAAGGTTAAGAACTACTGTTTTAGATCAATGGTTCTTAAACCTGTGTACGTATGGGAATCCTCTAGAGTGTTGTGGAGTGCTGTGAAATGTAGATGGCCAGCAGCTCCTGTTCTAGCCTCTGTATGTTGTAAAGTTGCACAAAAATAAGTTTTGGTTGAATATCAGAAGCATCTTGAAATAGAGAATGATTCAGAGATAAAAGGAAGCCTTTTTGTAGTCCTTAAGGACAGACTTAGGGGGCGCCTGAGTGGCTCAATTGGTTAAGCGTCAACTTTGGCTCAGGTCATGATCTTATGGTTTGTGGGTTCAAGCCCAGCATTGGGCTCTGTGCTGACAGCTCAGACCCTGGAGCTTGTTTCAGATACTGTGTCTCCCTTTCTCTCTGCCCCTCCACTTCTTGTGCTTTGTCTCTCTCTGTCTCTCAAAAATAAATAAATGTTTAAAAAAATTTTTAAGGACAGACTTAGTGACCCATTGGCAGCGGCACTGCAGAAACATGCTTCAAACAGGTCTAAGAACTAGCACTGCTTTCCCTGGGAAACTGGTCTGTCTGTCCCATCTGCCGTACCCTCTCACAAACAAGCATTAGTTTGTCCACACCTGGTGAGAAAGCCTGAGTCTCCAAAAGAACTGAGGGAGGCCAGGAGTAAAGAAGCACACAGACAATCCTATTTTCCATTAACGGCATCCTCACTTCCATCAGAGGTATCTTCAGGAGGTGTGTACAGCCATGGGGATATGCCATTAGGTACTCTCCTCCTTGTAGTGATGTGTGAACTTTTGTATCTTCAATTCTTTTTATTTGAGAGAGAGAGAGAGTGCAAAGTGGGAGAGAGAGAATCCATGCTCAGTGTGGAGCATGATAAGGGTCTTGATCCCACTACCATGGGATCATGACCTGAGCCGAAATCAAGAGTTGGACTCTCAACCAACTGAGCCACCCTAGTGCCCCAAGTATCATTAATTGTATTATAGAAACTGCTTTAAAAATTGTTTTACATAGGGGCGCCTGGGTGGCTCAGTTGGTTAAGCATCCAAGTTTGGCTCAGGTCATGATCTCATGGTTTGTGAATTGGAGCCCTATGTTGGGCTCTGCACTGACAGCTCAGGCCTGGAGCCTGCTTTGGATTCTGTCTCTCCTTCTTCCTCTACCCCTCCCCCACTTGTGCTCTGCCTCTCTCTCTCCCCTAAATAAACAGACATTCAAAAGTTTAAACATTGTTTTATATAGAAAATGTGGAGTCTTTGTATCAATCACTGCCACTCTTAGGACAAATATGTAGATGCAGTGGAGGGCAGCCAAGTTTCTGTCCCATTTGGTGATCTTTGAGTCTAATACTAATGTTAGTTGAACATTATTTTTAAAATTTTGATTTCATTAGCATTAATTACATAACGCTGTTCTGTCTTTACATATAAAAGAATGGGAGACTAACCACATGGGTTAAATTCTGGCCTCCGTCATTAATTACCTTTATTATCTCAGTCACTTAACCTCTCTGAGCATTGGGCTCCTTATTTATAAAATGCTGGTGATAAAGTCTAACAAACAGAAACACCATACCAAATGTAAAAGTCATTTTCATGATCTGGGTTCAGTAGGTAGTAGTTTTTGCATTTCTTGTATATATCAACTAAAAACAACTCTTTGTGAGCCACTTACTAAATTATATGTTTTATTCCAGATGGTTAATTCCATGAGGACCTTATATATTCACATTTCTATTATTTGTGTAGCATACAAATAATTTTGAAATATTAATCTATATTCTCCACTGCATCCTCTGTTTTGTCTTTAGTGATTATCCTTAACCCTACTCAGTTGACTTGGTATTCTGCATTCGTTCATTACAGGAAAAGGATGATGAAACATTCTGTGTCAAATTGTTAGGCTGTCAAATTCAAGAGTTTAGGCTTAAAGAAAAATTTTAAATGGATTAATAATGAAGCAGAGCAAATTTTTTCCTACTACCTATGATACCCTGGATAAGGTAATGAGCAAATCACAGGAAAAGCTGGTAGGATTTGGATATTAATGGGCTAGTGAGAAGGGGCACTGTATACTCCCCTTCACCCTGGTCAGATTCTCATACTATTTCCAGACTGGTCTGGAAACACTACTACATCCCTGCAGAGTCTAGAAATTGCTGGTTCCACTAGAGAATTCACATAATGTCTTATGCATCTAGAATGATACTGATTAGGTAGCAAGCTTGGAAAGTTGAGAAGATAGTCTCTTAAGTCTTTCACTGGTATGCACTTCAGATGGGAAATCCTGATGGAGAAAGGCTAGTCTAGGTAAATGGACAGAGACAGCCTTTAAGCATTTCCTGTGGCTCGGACATGGCACACGAGCACCAGAATAATAGCATGGGGCCAGGAAGGGCAAAACACGTTGCTGGAAGAAATCTCAGACCTGAAGAGGCTTGACGTTGGAATGAGGAAGGATTCATGAACTGTATCTGTGAACTGACAATAAAAGCTTGATAGGAACATTCTGCTTCTCAGGAGACACCGTAGGGGATGGATGGCAAAGAATTAACCACACACACCTCACTTAATGCCCAAGCCCCAACCCTCTTACCTCCTTACCTCTTAAGGTCTGAGAGGGTAAAAGAAAATCCTTTATGTATTGTCGGTAAGCCCACGGAGGGAGGGTGATATAAGTTGGTCAAAATAGAAACTAATGTTTAGGCAAAAAAGGTACTTTTCTCTGAGTTTAGCAAATGGGATTTTTAACTATTACACCAAGTTTTGTGTTACTCATTATTTAAGAGAGGGTGTACTATAGAAGTGAATTGAATTAATTGGTGTGAAGGTATAAGGCTATCTTAGAATCAAGTTTCTCAAATAGTTGATGTCCCATAAGAAAACACAATCCAGAAAACTTTACTTCATCTTAAACATGATAAAAGTCTAGAAATATTTTACCCATAAGGAAATTAATATATGGGTACACAATGTTGGTCAATGTTGGGAATAAGATATTCATATCATAAAGTTTATTTCATAAATATTAAATTAAAGGCAATATCATAAAATGTGATTTTTTTCAGTTCTTTATTTTTTACAGTAAAGATGTAATATATAGAGAACTAAAGAGAGTTTTAATATTAGAGAAATTATATTTTTGAATTTGGAAATAACTCTGACAATCAATTCCATTAGGACTTTTTAGCTCTCTTCCATAGGAATATAAAAATGAAATAAAAGAGTTTTATTAGTAATTATAGGGATATTAAACACCATTTGCTATAAATCAAACACATTAATGACTAATGTTCGGCAATATCTTCCCTCATGTCATATTTGGAGCAGAACTGATTTAAGTGAAGGTAAAAGTATGAAGTATGTGCGATAATTACTGAACTTATTAGAAAAATAATTCAGCAGTTGGGGAAGTTAGAGCATTATTTCAGATTCTTGCCAGTTTCTTCTCCAGTGAGTAGAAGCATTGAATCATTAGTACGTTTCTCCATAAAACTGATTAATTTTGATGGACAGAACTAATTTTATGGTTTCCAATTCTGTGACATCTCAAATAAGCTGTTTCCATTAGGAATCTTGGTAGCTTGAAGAGCCAGCTTTGTGGTATTTTCTTTTCTTTCAACAATTAACCTCAGAATTCTCAAACTTCACCATCATTTATCACAAAATCACTTTTTTCAGTTACTATTGTCCTGTTGGGCTACTTGTTATTCCAGATTCACAATGATTTTCAGTTCAAATCATCCTCCACTTTCACCTAACAGTATTTTCTAAATTCATATAAAAATTTTAATTCAGTAAAACTTTCTACAATTATGTGTATATATTATATATATATATACATTATGTGTATATATATTCATATAAATGTGTGTGTGTGTGCGCGTGTGTGTATGTATACCCTGGCATCACACAACCTAATTTATTAATCAGGGGCATAAAACTGTAAAAGAAGAATGAAGATTAATACCCAGCTGGGCTCTTGTACCAGCATGTTTTAGAACTGACTAGGTATTCAATAATTTTTTAGGATTCGAAAAGCTCAGNAGTTTTACGTTAAAAAATCTTAGAAATCATTAACTTTTAATATTTCTTTAACTGTGCTTGTTTCAGATTCTGTGTCTCCCTCTCTCTGCCCCTCTCTAGCTCGTGCTTGGTCTCTCTCTGTCTAAAAACAAACAAACAAACAAATAAATAAATGAAAATTAAAAATAAATAAATGTAAATGTAAACAAATAGCTTTTTTGAGGATACAGTCAGTTCCCATTTTTATATGCACCAGAAATGCAGTCATTGCTTACTATCTCCACATACAATATGAAAATAGGAAGGAGGTCCCAGGTAAAAGCTAATTCCATTATAATCATGGTGACAAATGCATATATTAAGAAAACTGAAAGATCTTAAATTTTAAAAAATACAATTTTATACTTGAAGAAACTAGAAACACAGAGGGAAAAACTAGTCCCAAAGTTAGCCGAAGAAAGGTTATGAAGATTAGCTGTAAATAGATGAGAGATCTAAAACACAATAGAAAAAAATATCAACAAAACTAGGACCTGTTTTGTTTTGTTTAGTAATCAAGTTTTTATTTAAGTAAGACTTGTGTTTTTAAGATAAACAAAATTAATAAATCTTTAACTAGATTAATGAGTAAAAAAGAGAAGACTTAGGTAGAATCGTAAATGAAAAGCAAGATATTACCACCGATACTACAGAAATCCGTAGGATCTCAGAGACTGCTACAAACAATAATAACACCAACAGAGTGGATAACCTAGAAAAAATGGATACATTTCTAGAAACCTTCAACCCATCAAGACTGAATCAAGAAGAGGTCGAAAATCTGAATATTCTTATAACAAGCAAGGGTATTGATTCAGTAATAAAAAACCTTCCAACATAGAAAATGCCAAGATCAGACGGCTTCACTAACAAATTGTACTGAACATTTAAAGAATAAATTAATGTCAATCCTTCTCAAACACTTCCAAAAATTGAAGAGGAGAGAACACTTCCAAACTCACTTTATGAGGTTAGCAGAATTACCCTAATGCTAAACCCAGATAAAGACACTACAAGAAAAGAAAACTCCAGGACAATCTCCCTGATGAATGTCCATGCAAAAATTCTCAACAAAATATTAACAAATTGAATTCAGGAACACATTAAAAAGATTATACACCATGACCAAGTGGGATTTATCTTTGAGATGCAAAAATGGTTCAGCATATACAAATCAATAAATGAGATACCAGATTAACAGAATTAAGATAACAATCATATAACCATTATGATAGATGCAGAAGGAGCATTTGACAAAATACAACACCTTTCTATGGGTATACTCATGGGTATATTCATGTATCTTTTGCACACTTTTGCATACTCACAAAATTGAGTATAGAAGGAACATATTTCACCATAATAAAAGCCATATATAAGAAACTCGGTTAATATTACACCAAACATGACAGTTTTTATCTCTAACATCAGAAGTTAGACAAAGTTGTCCCCTCTTGCCATTTTTATTCAACAGAGCACTGGAAGTCGTTGGTAAAGCAATTTGGTAAGACAAAGAAATAAGGGAAAGGAGTAAGTAAAATCGTCATTATTTGCAGATGATATGATCCTATATATAGAAAATCCTAAAGACTCAACCAACAAACTGTTGAAACAAATGAAAGAATTCAATAAAGTTTCAAGAAATAAAATCAACATATAGAAATCAGTTGTTTCTGTAAATCTTACAATGTAACATCTGAAAAAGATATAAAAAAATACAATAGCATAAAAAACAATAAAAACCTAGGAATAAATTTAGCTAAGGAAGTGAAAGATCTATTCAATGAAAACTCAAAACCATCATGAAAAACACTGAAGAAGACACAAACAAATGGAAAGATATTCCATGTTCATGGGCCAGAACAATTAATATTATTAAAATGTTCATAATACTCATACAACTCATACCATCTGTAGATTCAGTGCAATTCCCATCAAATTTCTAATGGCATTTTTTTCACAGAGGTAGAAAAATCAATCCTAAAAAAATACAAATTTTTGTATTTGTCTAATTCTTCTTTTGGTTCTATTAAGTATACATTTTATTTATATTGAAACATGATATGCACACACTTCTATGTCTTCTACACAAATTTTCTAATTCATCATAATGAAATTATTTTATTTAAATAGTGTAGTACTCTTTGTTTTGACTTCTACTTAATATACTACAAGATTCCTTTGATACTATTTTTATGGTATAATTTTTCCATATGCTTATAGTTACCTGGTTCTGTCTTTAAATTTCAACTGCATTTTAAATAAATATATATTATTAAGTCCCCCCCGCATGGAGCAATCTCTACATTTTAATTGGAATGCTTAATCTATTTATATTCAAAGTGAATATTTATATATTTGGGTTAGAGGCTACACTCTTCCATTTCTCTTCCAAATATTTGCCCCTTTTGCTTTTCTTCCTTTGATGCTTATTTTCTGTCTTTATCTCAATTAATCAGTTCTGTTAAATAATTTCATTTTATCTCCTCTTGGTTTCACAATTATGACACTTTTTATTAGATGGTTTTTTATGTGTAAACATGTATCTTTCTTATATGTTTGGAAGAATTTGTCAGGTAAGGTATCTAGGCCTATAGCTTTATAGCAAGAATATTTTAATATTTTTCATTTCTTAAATATAGAAGAATGTTTATATACTATATACATACATATATTCATCTCATTGTAATTTTTGGTAAATTGTCTCAGGAATGTTGCATATTTAATTTGCTAAATTTCATGTAATGTTGTTCATAAGACTTTTAGTGATATGCCCTTTTTGGAACTATCATTGATAAGCTGTATTTCACTTTTTTTGGCTCTGTTTTGCTAGGAGCTCTTCACTTTTGTGAATTTGGTCAAAAAACTACCTCTTGGAATTTCTGATTTGACATATTTTACATTTCAATAATTGCAGGTTTTATTTTTATAATTTCTTTCTACTTTCTTTTAGTTTAATTTGCTACTCTTTTTTCTATTTTTTTTGTGAATGAAATTTAGATTGTGAGTTGAAATAGTTCTTCTATTCTAGTCTCTCTATTAAAAACTATATGCTTGCTTAGGACATCACAATTCTGGACTTCAAGTTATATTACAAAACTGTAGTGACTAAGCAGTATTCTATTGGTACAAAAATAGACGTNTGGGGCTCAACCTCACAAACTGTGAGATCGTGACCTGAGCTGAAGTCCAGTGCTTAATCAACCGAGCCACCCAGGGGTTCGTGCATAGGTATATTGAGAGAAGATATTTTTTATATTCACAACAGTGAGAAAAGTGCCTGGCATAAATAGATCCTCAGTAAGTATCTAAAAAAAAATACTAAAATAAAAATACTTATTGAGATATAATTGACATATAACATTATAATAGTTTCAGTTGTATAACATAATGATTCAATATTTTGCAAAATGATCTCTGCAATAATCCTAGTTAACATCTTGCACTGTATGTAGTTACAATTTCTTTTTCTTGGGATGAGAACTTTTAAGACCTACTCTCTTAGTAATTTCCAAATATACAACACAGTATTATTAGCTATGGTTCACTATGCTGTACATATAAGTTCAGTTTGTGAACTTTTCTTTTAATTACACATATAAATGAGATCCTGTGGTGCTTGTCTCTTTCTATCTGACATTTCATTTAGTGTGATGTCCTTAAGGTCATCCATGTTGCCACAAATGGCATGATTTTCTTCTTTTTTTCTGGCTGAATAACATTCTACTGTGTGTGTGANATGCTTGCTTAGGGCATCACAATTCTGGACTTCAAGTTATATTACAAAACTGTAGTGACTAAGCAGTATTCTATTGGTACAAAAATAGACGTGTAGATCAATAGAACAAAATAGAGAACCCAGAAATGGATCCACAACTGTATGGTCAAATAGTCTCTAATGAAATGGAAAGAACATACAGTGGGAAAAAGACAACTTCTTCAAATGGTTTTGGGAAAACTGGACAACAACATGCAAAAGAATTAAACTGGATCACTTTCGTATGCCATACAAAAAATAAATTCAAAATCAATTACAGAGACCTAAATGTGAGACATGAAAGCATTAAAATCTTAGATGAGAACATAGGCAATAACCTCTTCGACATCAGCAGTAACACCTACTTTCCAGATATGTCTCCTCAGACAAGAAAAACAAAGGCAAAAACAAATTATTGGGACTTCATCAAAATAAAAAGCTTTTGCACAGAGACATGAATAATCCACCAAGCTAAATGGAATGGGCAGAACAAGAGAAGATATTGTAAATTATATATCTGATGAAGGATTAGTATGCAAAATATATAAGGAACTTAANGTGTGTGAGTGTGTATCTCATATATTCTTTATCCTTTCATTCACTGATGGATAATTAGGTTTCTTCTACGTTTTGACTGTTGTAAATAATACTGCAAAACATGGGGGTTGCCTAGGTCTTTTTGAGTTAGTGCTTTCGTTTTCAATGGATAATATACAGAAGTGAATTTCCTGGGTCATATGATAGTTTTATTTTTTATTTTTTGAGGAATCCCCATAATTTTTTCCTTTGTGGCTTCACCAGTCTACATTCCAACCAACAGTGCTCAGCAGTTCTCTACATCTCCATTTTCTCCACATGCTCACCCAGCACTTGCCATTTGTTTGTTTGATAATAGCCATTCTTACAGATGTGAGGTGGTATCTCACTGTGGTTTTGATTTGCATTTCCCTGATAATCAGTGATGTTGAGCATTTTTTTCATTACTTGTTGGCCATCTGTGTGTCTTTTTTGAAGAAAAAAAATGTNCAAATAGACTTTTTTTCCAAAGAAGACATACAGATGGACAACAGACACATGAAAAGATGCTTAACATCACTGATCATCAGGGAAATACAAATCAAAACTACAATGAGATATCACCTCACATCTGTCAGAATGGCTACCATTAAAAAAATAAAAAAAGAAATAACAAGTGTTGTCAAGGATGTGGAGAAAGGCGAACACTTTTGCACTATTGGTGGGAATATAAACTGGTGCAGCCACTTTGGAAAACAGTATGAAAGTTCCTCAAAAAGTTAAAATAGAAATATCCTACAATCCAGCAATTGCATTGATAGGTATTTACCCAAAGGATACAAAAATACTAATTCAAAGGGATACACGCACCCATATATTTATAGCAGCATTATCTACAATAGCCAAATTATGAAAACAGCCCAAGTGTCCAATAACTAATGAACAGATAAAGAAGGTGGTATATACATATATTTTCAATGGAGTATTACTCAGCCATAAAAATAATGAAATATGATAATTTGCAGTGACATAATTGATGCTAGAGACTATTATGTTAACTGAAACAACTCAGTCAGAGAAAGAAAAGTACGATTTGATTACACACATACATGGAATGTAAGAAAGAAAACAAATTAGCAAAGGGAAAAAAAAAAAAAGAAATGGAGAGACAAACCAAGAAACAGACTCTTACCTATAAAGAACAAATTGATAGTTACCAGAGGGGAGGTAAAGCGGGCGGGAGTAGGTGAAATAAGTGATGGGATTGAGGAGTACTTTTGTTATGATGAACATCATGGTATTGTATTAAGTGTGGAATTGCCATATCGTACAGCCTAAACTAATATTACACTGTATTAACTACCTAAAATTTGAATAAAATCTTTAAAAAGTAAATTAAAATAAGTAAAAAAAACCCTATATGCTATATTGTGACCACAGTTTTCCATGAGTTCCTACATATTTTGATTGATATTAGCATAGCTATGCCAGTTTATTTTGGTTAATGTTTGGGAAACCATCTTATTCATTATTTTGATATTTTTGTGGCACCTTTATAAAAAGTTTGTCTTTATAAGAAGTATACAGGAGAATTTTATTTATTTTATTAATTTTTTAAATCCAGTCTGATAATGTTAATCCTTCAGTGAAGTATTTGACCAAAATACATTTAATGCATTGAATGACTGATTTGGTTTCTATTTAACTTTTTACTATGTGTTTTCTATTTAACTCATCCATTATATTCCTTTTTGTATTTGTTTTTAGTGGGAGGAATTAGAAATTTTACGACAATGTGTTTTGAGGTGGATTTCTTTTATTTAACCTATATGAGCTTTCAAGAGATTTTTGCTCATATTGGTCAAAATTTTTTAAATTAATTTTAGAAGTTGGATATTGAAGAACAAACAGTGTAAATTCACACTGTCTGGAAGCCATAAAGAATTACTAGGCAAGCTATATAGACAAATAAGCAAAGGGGGAAAAAAGAAAGAGAGACACAAACCAAGAAAACAAACTCTTAACTATAAAGAAAATGATTGGTAATAAGGAGAAAAATTATTCAAGTGAAACAGATGAGAAGTTATACAGATGACTGAATAAGACAAAGGCATTAAGACATTAAGACCATTTTTAAAATTATATTCCATATATTTAAGGACCTAAAGAAAACATTGAACAAGTTAATAGAGCCATAGAATACCAGAATATATGAATATCTATCACATATTTAATATTTACATATTAATATTTACACATATACATAAAACCCCATTGGATGCAAGTAATGGCTGTTTAGCCATTGCCGAAGAAAAGTTCAGCTTCAAGAAATAGCAAAAAGAATAACCTATATTGAATTTAAAAAAGAAAAATTAGAAAAAGTTAACAGAGCAATAGTGATTTGTTGGGCTGTAGGAAAAACTTCAATTGATCTAATATCCTTATAATTTGAGTGCCCAAAGGAAGGCACATAATACAAGAAAGGATATTTTAAAAATACTGCATGAAAACTGTAAATGCTATGAAACTGTAAATACACAGGTAGTAGGAGTTCAATAAACTGAGTCCCAAGCCAAGAAACAAGAATAAAAAGATCTCACCAAGTTGCATTGCAATTGAATTTTTAAAAATGAGTGATGAAGAGATCATCTTTAAAAAAGTATGAGAAAAAAGATTTAATTTGTATAGAGGATCAAAGATAAAGATGATGGTAGATTTATTAGAAACAATGAAAATTAGGAAACAGGGGGATATCTTTAAGCACTGCTGAAAAAGAGCATTGCAATCTAGAATTCGTTACCCAGGGAAAATGTCTTTCAAAAGCAAAGATAAAATAAAGATATTTTTAGCATTCANACACATATATATGTATATATATATTCTTCTAGAAGAATGTAACAAATTGGAATGTATTATATGAACTCTAAAACAATAATTAAAACAATAAAACTGAATTATATGTAATACACAAATAAAAGATAAACTAAAATAAAAAATAATCCAAAAGAGGTCGTAAAAAGAAAACAAATTAAACAAAAATACAAATGGACAAATAGAAAACAAATAACAAGATGGGATACATAAATAATCATACTGATAATCACGTTAAGTGTAAATTGTATAAACAAGGCAATTAATGGAAAAGATTGCCAGATTATATAAAATCCATATACTGTCTATGTGAAATCCACTTTAAATATGAAGATACAAATTAAAAAAATGTAAAAGGGTAGAGAAAGATATGCCATGCTAACCCTATTAATAGAAAAAGCTTATATAGCTATATTGATATAATAAAGGACATAATAAAGGAAAATACATTAGCGCAGATAAACAAGGTAATTTCATAATAATAAAAGGTTCAGTTTTTGAAGAGCACATATAACGCCAAATGTTCATGCATATGATAATGGAATTTTGTAATATATAAAGCCAAAAATAATAACACTGTAGGGAGAAATAAACAAATCCACAATTATAGCAAAGATTTCAACACATCGTTTCAACAATTTATTTTAAAAAGTGCTTATAAATCATTTTGGATTCAGAAAATTTGAAAACATTATTGTTCTACTTAATCAAATTGACATTTATAGAACACTTCACCCAAGAACAGCAGAGTACATATTCTTTTCATATTCACACAAATAATTTACCAATGATATGATTTATCATGAAATATCATATCTTATCCTTTAATATAACATCATATTATATCATAAATGTAATCTATTGATCAGATATTGAAACATAAAATACGTTACAATAAATTTAAGTTGAATCAAGTTACTACATTATTTTCTGACCAATATGGAATTAAATTAAAAGTCAATAGTGGGAAGATTATCTGAAAAATTCCTAAATTTAGGAAAACTAAAAACAAAACCAAAAATACTTCTAAATAACCTATGGTACAAAGTTAATTTCAAAACAGAAATTAGAATGTATTTGAAATAAATTAAAATGAAACAAATCATGTCAAAATTTATGGGATGCAGGTAAAACAAAACGTACCCAGTCAAGTGTGAAATTTCTGGCACTTAAACACAATACTCAAAAAGAAGGTCTCCAGTCAATAGCCCTCACTTCTACTTTAGGAAACTACCAAAAAGAAGATGAAATAAAACCCCCAGAAAGGAAAAGAAAAATATGCAGATCAGACTAGAAACCAGTGAAATAGAAGACAAATAGTCAACAAATTATTGAAGCCAAAATCTGGTTCGTTGGTAACATTAATAAAATTGATAACCCGAGTCAGATTGGTCAGGAAAAAGGAAGAAAACACAAACTGTCAACATCAAGAATGGGAGAGTTGACATCACAATAAGTTTGAAAGGTATTAAAAAGATAATTAGTGACTATTTTGAAATTTTTAAATGTTTATTTATTTATTTTGAGAGAGATGGAGAAAGCACAAGCAGGGGAAGGGCAGAGAGAGGAGAGAGAATCTCAAGCAGGCTCCACGCTGTCAGCACAGAGCCCAATGTGGGGCTTGATCCCAGGAACTGTTAGATCATGACCTGAGCCAAAACCAAGAGTTGAACGCTTAACCCACTGAGCCACCCAGGCGCCCCATTTTGAACTTTTAAAAATATTTAATAAACAATATGCTAGAATAGTTTTAGATTTAAAGAAATGTTACACGAATATTACAGACTCTCCATCTACCCCACAACCAGTTTAATAATTAACATTTTGAAAAAAAATCTTTACAGAGGAAGTGAGATATATATAAATTATATGCAGAGTTTATATATATATATAAAGTTTAAGTTTTCTTAATGTTAACTTATCTACTTTTGAGAGAGAGAGCAAGAGAGGGAGAGAGCACAAGCAGGGGAGAGCAGAGAGAGAGAGAGAGAGANGGTTTTGATTTGCATTTCCCTGATAATCAGTGATGTTGAGCATTTTTTTCATTACTTGTTGGCCATCTGTGTGTCTTTTTTGAAGAAAAAAAATGTCTATTAAGTCCTCTGTCCTTTTTTAGATTACATTGTTTGAGTTGTATTGAATTGTATGTATTGAGTTGCACTGAGTTGTGTGAGTTCATTATATATTTTGGATATCAACCACTTAGCAAATATACGATTTGCAAATATTTCCTTCCATTCAATATGTTGCCTTTTCCTTTTGTTGATAGTTTCCTTTGCTGGGCAGAAGCCTTTTTGGTTTGAAGTAGTCCTATTGTTTATTTTTGCTTTCAATGCCTTTGCTTAGGGTATTACATCCAAGAATCCATTGCGAAGATCAATGTCAGGAGCTTGCTCCCTGCACTTTCTTATAGGAGTTTTATGGTTTCAAGTCCTAAATGTAAGCCTTTAATTCATTTTCAATTAATTTTTTTGTTTGATGTAAGATAGGCATACAGTTTCATTCTTTTGTATAAAGCTGTCTAGTTTTACTAACAATTTATTGAAGAAATTGTCCTTTTCCTACTTTGTTATTGGCTCCTGCGTTGCAAATTAACTGACTATATATGCATAGGCTTAGTTCTGGGCTGTCTATTCTGTTTATTGAACTATGTGTGTGTTTTTATGCTAGAACCAGATTGCTTTTATTAATACAGCTTTTTACTATAGTTTGAAGCTAAGAAGTGTGATGCCTCCAGCTTTGTTCTTTCTCAAAATGGCTCTGGCTATTTGGGGTCTTTTGTGTTTTCATACAAAATTTAGAATTTTTTTTTCTATTTCTGTGAAAAATGGCACAGGAATTTTGATAGGCATTGCACTGAAATTTCAGATTACTTTTGATACTGCAGAATTTTAACAATATTAATTCTTCCAATCCATGAGCACTGAATATTTTTTTTTTCCATTTATTTGTGTCTTCTTCAATTTCTTTCACCAAAATTATAGTTTTCAGTATACAGGACTTTACCTCTTTGTCCAAATTTATTTATAGGTATTTTTTATGCAATTGTAAATGAGATTATTTTCTTAAATTTTCCTTCCTACAGTTCATTACTAACATATAGAAATCAACAAATTTTTATTCTTTTAAATGTTTATTTAATTTGAAAAAGAGATACAGAGCTAATGGGAGAGGGGCAGAGACAGAGGGAGACAGAATCAAGCAGGATACACACTGTCAGTTCAGAGACCGACGTGGGGCTTGAAACCGTGGACTGTGAGATCAATACCTGAGCAAAATCAAGAGTTGGACACTTAACTAAGCCACCCAGGTGCCCTGAAATGCAATAAATTTTTCTATTAAGATTGTGTATCCTGTGCAAAAATTCTCAACAAGATCCTTGCAAATCGAATCCAGCAGCANAAAAGATTGTGTATCCTGTAAACTTAATAAATGCATTTATTAGCTGTATCAGTATTTTTTTAAAAATTTCTTTAATGTTTTATTTCTGAGAGAGAGTGAGCGCGTGAGCAGGGGAGGGTCAGAGAGAGAGGGAGACACAGAATCTGAAGCAGTCTCCAGGCTCTGAGCTAGCTGTCAGCACAGAGCCCGACGCGGGGCTCGAACTCACAGACTGTGAGATCATGACCTGAGCTGAAGTCGGACGCTTAACTGACTGAGCCACCCAGGCGCCCGGCTGTATCTGTATTTAAGTGGAGGTTTTAGGGTTTCATATACAATATCATACCATTTGGAAATAATGCTGTTTTTTATTTCTTCCTTTTCAATATGGATGCCCTTTACTTGTTTCATCTCTTGCCTAATTGCTCTGGCCAGGACTTCCAACACTATGTTGATTAAAAGTGGTGAGAATGACCATCCTGTCTGGTTTCTGATCTTAAAAGGAAAACTTTCAGCTTTTCACTAAAGAGTGATGCCATCTATGGGCTCACTGTATATGGCTTTTATTATGTTCAGGCACATCTCTTCTATAACCATTTAGTTGAATGTTTTGAACATGTTTATGCCAATAAAATCAACAACTTACATAAAAGTAACAAATTCTTTGAATGATATTCACTAGCAAAAGTCATCCAGGAATAAAAAGATAACTTGAATTGTCCCAAATCTGTTAAAGAAATTGAGTTTGTGAGTTGGTCTCTTCAACAAAAAAACCTCCAAGCCCAGATGGGTTTTGCGGTAGCAAAATCCTAGCAAACCTTAAAGGCATAAATAATTCTTAATCCAGAAAAATCTTTAAAAAATAGAGGACTGAGGGCTTCTCAATTGTTTCCATTAGGCTAGCATAATTCTGATACAAAAACAAATAAATTTCCCATGTAAAATACTACTGGGCAATGAAAAGGAATGAAATCTTGCCATTTGCAACAACATAGATGGAACTGGAGGGTATTAGGCTAAGTGAAATAAATTCTGTATGGAAGCTGACAAACTTTACAGAAGGCCATGTGGGAAGGGAAAGAAAAAGTATATATATATGGTTACAAACAGAGAGGAAGGCAAACTACAAGAGACTTTTAAATACAGATAACAAACTGAGGGTAGAAAAAAACAGGGGCTGGGGGGTGTCAGAGAAAATGGGTGATGGGCATTGAGGATGTTGGGATGAGCACTGGGTGTTTTATCTAAGTGATAAATCATGGGAATCTACTCCCGAAGCCAAGAACACATCATATACACTGTATGTTAGCTAACTTGATGATAAATTATATGTATATATAAAACAAATAAACTATATATCAATACAAAAAACATAAATTCAAAGCCCTAAAAAGCACAAATTCAAAAAAATATTATTTTTTAAGATTTTTTGTAAAAAAGTGTTTATTTATTTTGGGACAGAAAGAGAGTGCAATCAGAGGAGGGGTAGAGAGAGAGGGAGAGAGAATCCCAAGCCACCTCAGAACTGTCAGCACAGAGCTCAATCTCAAAAAACACTAGGTCATAACCTGAGCTAAAATCAATGGTCAGATGCTTAACCGATGGAGCCACCCAGGCACTCCAAAATTTAAAAAATCCTTAACAATATTCATTCAGTTGAACACAACTATTTGTAAAAAGATAATACACCATCACCAAATAAGGCTTATCCTGGAGCTGCAAGATAGATTTAGCATTCACAAATTTTTAATTCACAGTATTAACAAAATTTATCTCAATATATGCAGGAAAATCATTTGTCAAAATTCAACATCCATTCTTTAAAAAAATATTTCAGCAAACTACAAAAAGAAAAGAATTTCTTCAACCTGTGAAAGGGCTTTTATGGAAAACCTATAAGCTAACATTATACTTAGTAGTGAAAAGTTGCATTTAATCTCCCTAATTGCAGGAAAACGGTGGGGAATGGCTCCTCTCACTACTTTAACTTAGCCTAGTGCTGAACGTTCTAGCCATTGCATATGACAAAAAAAAAGTAACAAGTGAAAGACTTACAAACAAGAACGATATAAGGCTGTCCTTGCTCATAAATAGCATGATCATTTATGTAGAAAATCCTATGGAATATATACAAAAAAGAAGCACTACTGAGTTTTAGTTCATGTACAAGATCCTAGGTCATTCAGCCAACAAGAAACAACTGCAATTTTACAAAATATAACAACCAATGAAAGATTTAATTAAAGTAAAAAATAGAACACACCATTTACAACAGTAACAAAACAATGCAATAACTAAGGATATGATAAATGAGAAAATGTTTGATATGATAAAAATATGATAAAATATGATATGATAAAAATGTTTACTACACTGAAAACTAAAACACAATGCTGAGATAAATGAAAGAAGACAAAAATAAATGAAGAGAGACCATTTCCATGGATTGGAAGAATCAAGATTTTTAAGATGTCAAATTTCTTCAAATGAATTTCTAGATTCAACATGATATCAGTGTCCCAGCAGTGATTTTGTAATAAAAATTGAGAAGTTGATTTTTCCAAATTCATATAGAAATATAAAGGACCAACAAAAAAAAAATAAAATAATTTAATAAAAAAAGAACAAAACTGGAAGAATTACATTAACTTCAACATTTGTTATAAAGCTATAATAACCAAGACAGTGTGATTTTGCCATCAAACTATTTAAATAGATCGCTGGAACAGGAGGAAAGTGCAGAAATACATTTACACAATCACTTTAATTTTGTTAAAGGAAATAATCCTATTCTAGTGGCTAATAGATACTCTTTTCCAGAGTCGAAATAAATGACTACTCCATGAAAAAAATTTGATCCTTAATTTTGACATATAAAAAAATGAACTCAAAATGGATCATAGCCCTAAACAAAAGCCCAAAACTACAATATTAGAAGAAAATAAATGAGTAAATGTTTGCAATTTTAATGTAGGCAATATTTCTTTAGCTGCAACACCAATGCCACTGTCTATAAAAAATAAAAAATAGGTTTTATCAAAATATAGAATTTTTTTCACTTCAAAATACACTGTTGAGAGAAAGAAAAGATAAGCAACACACTATGTGAAAATATTAACATTTCATATATTCAATAAATGACTTGTCTCCAAAATATATGAAAAAAATTTGAAAACTCGTAGTAAGAAAACAAGCCAAGAAACAAAAAACAAAAAACAAAAAACAGACAAAAGATTTGAAAATACTTTTCACAAAAAGAGCTATACTTATATCAGATAACCACAGGAAAAAATATTCAACACCATTGTCACTAAGGAAATAAAAATTATAACAATGATATGTCATTGTACACCAAAAGAATGTCTAACATTAAAAATTGGCTATACCAAGTTTGGGCAAGTGTGTAGAGCAATTAGAATCCCCTTACACTGTTAGTGAGGATAAAGAATGATTGATTCAACTACTTTGAAAACTAGATTGCTAGTTAAACATACTCTGGTTACATGACCTGTTTTTTTTTACTCCTTGGCATCCATTCAAGAAAAATAAAAGCATGTGTCTGTCCAATGGCTTGTATATAAGTTTTCATAAGATTTTGTTTCTAATAGCCCCAAACTGGAAACAACTCCAGCCTCATTCAAGAAATGAATGTATAAACAAGTTGTGGCATATCTATACATTAGAATACTACTCAGCAATAAAATGGGATGAATTATGGAAACTCATAAAAATTTGGATGAACACCAATGTAGTTACATTGAGTGGAAGAAGCTTGCAAAAATACTTCATTTCACTTTTATAAAATTTAGGAGATAACAATCTTCTTTCTAGAGACAGAAAATAGATCAGTGATTGTATGGAGAAGGGAGAAATCACAAAAGAAGAATTTTGAAAGTGAAATATCTGTTTATTTTCTTGACTTTAGTGATGGTTTCACAAGCCTATGCATGTGCCAGTTTTTATGAAATTGTGTACTGTAAAATATGCCGTGTTTTATTTTTAGGTTGTATCTCAATAAAGCTGGACTCACCCACTAAAATGTCCCTATCCCAGGTCTAAGGAACTCACTCTTTTCTACCCAGGCTCTGCCTTTGATAAAGGAGATGGGTTGAGAATGCATGTTTTAGTCTCCTTTATATTCCCGTGACCCTCAAAGTAAGAGTCTGGGCTTGATTTTTAGCTCCAATGTTTTCTGATGCTGAAGATAGGGCCTCTTTTAAGACTGCCATCATGGAGCTCTTCCTCTCAGATTGTGCCTTAAATTGGCAAGTAATTCCCCTAGACCCATCCCTTAGAGCCTGTCTTTTTGCAAGTCTCCAATACTATGAAAAGGAGATTCATAAGTATATATTTATGTCATGCTGATTAAACATCACAGCTTATTTGTTCTCGCAATGGTCTTCACTTGCCTCTCATCTCAATTAACTATAGATGAAAGTTTTTGTAATTTTGAGGTTACGGTGTGCTAGGATGAAAATTACCCTGGTGCCTACCAAAAACGAGATCTTATCGGTCTCAAATAAGTAGGCAATCCTAGTCCAAAACCTCATCAGCGTTGCTTACTAGTACTATTTGTAGGACCAATGGCTTAGCTCAAGTTCTCTGGAAAACACAGCTCAACGCAGAACTTACATGCTAAAGCATTGTTGTAAAGGGCAGCCCTAAGCCAGCAAAAATGAGGGAAATGAAAGTGAGGCATAATAGGATTGAAAAATAAATACCAGGTGGTGCTTTATTAAGCTAGTCATGATTTCACCAAGAGACACAGCATGCCTTCTAACAGATGCACAGAAAATGAAGCTGAAGGCCCACCCAGTGGAGGGAACATTGAAGAGGCAATTTATCTGTTGACTTTCTTTTGTTGCCTATGACACTTCTTAGCTACACACATACCCACATTTCTGGGTGGTGTCACATAGCTTCTCACACTGCAACTAAGAAACTACATTCTATCTTTGTATTGTAGGCCTCTGTGTGAAGAAATAGCAGGAGAAACGAGAAGCTTGGGGCCTTCACCTACAGATGCAGAGACTCACAGGTCTCAGGGCCATTTACCATAGCAGTGCCTGGGCAGAGAGGTAGCTGACCATCAGGAAAACAAGTGAGGCATTCAACATGCCAGCAGCCGAAAACAGGCACTCAAACAAGGCACGGGGCCAGTCATGGAGGACACACACTCTTGTAATTCACACATATTTTGCAGATCTTTAGATCACTTTGCACTTAATTTGTTGTCCGGCCAATAGCACCATCTGTTTATTTGCTTCCTTGCCACCTGGTTCTGGACTCAGCAAGCCAGTTTTCTTTTATGGGGACTCCTCTGTGCTCCTTCCTAACTTGGCTGAGATCCTGACATTGCTATTGCTTGCTTGCTACTACTTTCTCTTTTCCTTGAACTTTCTTGTACAATGTGTCACAAATTTCTGATATGTACTACTTCTACAACATTTAATCTTTCTTGGTTTCTGTGCAATAGTATGCATTCTATTATCTATTTACCTACCTCATCTATCACCTATCTAATAATTTATTTATATCTATCTATCACCGATCTAATAATTTATCTATATCTATCATCTATCTACCACCTATCTAATAATTTATCTATATCATCTAATAATTTATCTATATCTATCATCTATCATCATCATCTATCATCTATCTATCATCTCTCTCTACCATTTTTAAATTCAGTACCACCAACAGCTAAACAGAGTTATTATTTTCCTTCTTAGCTCTGCTAGCCAGAGCCAAACCTAACTTGATTTTTTACTCTTTAGAATAATGTATCTGTATAAAGACCTCAAACCCCATGACTCCTTCTCCTGGTTAAGTAAGCTTCAGGAAAAGAATATTAGAATCCCCACTTGATAGATTAGGAATCTGAGCTCTAAACACTTAAGGCACGTATGAGGTTCCTTTACTTCTCACTAACCTACAGGCAAGTGATTTTAAAGAATCAAATATATTCTAAATTACGTGTTTTCAGACAATATTCTCTGTTAGTAAGCTTTTTATAAGCTGATTCACGAAGCAAACAGTGAAATGTTTTAGTGAATCTAAAAGATATAAATAAAGCATCACTTTGGTTCTTCAAGTTAAATATTGAATTCTCTTTTCAGTGAAAAGCATTCGCTGTCAGTAACTGCCATTTACCTGATTCTCATTGCACTCACTGAACTGTGAGTTGGTCCTCTGATAATGGACTTTTAATGGGAGATGAGCAGCATGTATCTAGAATGAAGTTAACACTTGGAGAGAGACTTAAAACAACTACCATGTGATTCTACCTGGTTCTGTAATAATGAAAACGTTCATTATAGGTATTTATCATTTATTCATATATGTATGATATATACATATTTAATTCACATATCATTGGATAAATATGTAGAGTCAACTTAAGTGTAGTTGAGTGTTAGCTGTATTCCAAAAACATATAATATTGCTGTATCACAATAAAAAATCCAGTTAAAATATCCAGTTACCCGCTGTCTATTCCATGTTGTAAGGGGTGATAGAAGCATACTATCCTTTTGACTGGGAACTACTTCTTGGGAATATATTTCTCTAAACATTTGGCTCAAGCACACAAGGGTGAAAAGACAGTAGGGGAACACCGCACAGGCCAACTTTTATTGAACAATCATATTGCCTACATCTGACTCAATGTTAAGGGAGAGTTATTTTAAGAATGGTGACAAGGAGTGGGAGGGACATACAATTTATTGAAGCCTATTCTGTGCTAGGTGCAATGGTAGATGCCTTATGTGATTTGATGATCAAAAGAATTCTGAGAGGTAGATCTGAGAATCCTCTAATATATACTCTGAGGATCCAGTAGTTGAAAAGTTGACGTTATTTTACTTTTGAGAGAGAGATACTGAGTGTGAGTGGGAGAGGGGCAGAGAAAGAGGGAGACACGGAATCCAAAGCAGGCTCCAGGCACTGACTGTCAGCACAGAGTCTGATGTGGGGCCTGAACCCATGAACAGCGAGAACATGACCTGAGCAGAAGTGGGAAACTTAACTGACTGAGCCACACACTTCTAAGAGTTGAAAAGTAAAATTTCTGACCCAAAATGTTTCAGAGGAAGAGGTCACAGGTTTTCCGGCATTGTCATCAGCATGTGGTTTGGCTGCATTATGGTTTAAGACAAACTTTAGATGAAGGTCTCAGATTGCCCTTTGGGACATGTTGGCTCATAAGGACACTTCAGGGATAGAGCACCTTCATTACTTAGGTGGTTGCTGGTATTTGTCATGTCCCCATAGTGATGTGATGTTAGCAAATTCTTTTCTGAAAGAAATACTAGAGATAGATTTTTAGTAGTTTGATTAATTTAATGAGTTTTTTTTTTAATTTTAGTACTGAGTTTGATCTTTTGGAAGACTTATGATACTTAATTTTATGTGTCACCTTGACTAGGTCATGGTACCCAGATATTCAGTCAAATACCAATCTGCATGCTAGTTTTTTTTCTTTTTTCTTTTAATGGAATTAGCATTTAAACCTTTGAGTCATTGATGAATGTAGCTTACTCTCCACAGTGTGGGTGGGCCTCATCCAACCAGCTGAAGGTATTAAGAAGACTGAGGTCCTTTCAAGAAGAGAAAATTCTACTTTCAGACAGCTTTCAGAATTGAGCTGGACATCAGTTCTTCCCCAAGTCTCCAGTCTGCCAGCCTACCTTGCAGATTTTACAAGTGTCTGCAATCACAGGGTTAGTTCCTTAAATTCTCTCTCTCTCAAACCTTAATGCAACATGTGATACACATTTTATCACTAAATAAAAGTCAAAGTGGCTGCTATAGGCATGAACAAACCGAAAGGAATTTGCAAGGTATAAAATAATTTCTATTAGATATAATGTAGAGACAGCAGAAAGCAAGAGCAGAAATAGTAATAGGAAATAGGTTTTTTTTTTAAATGTTAGAAGCATTCTGAGATGAGCATTCTGAGATACTTTTTGCAGTGCAAAAAAATGGGGAAAAAGGAGAATAATCATAAATATCATTTGAAAAGTTCATATCCTTTGATTCATTTTCACCCTAAATCTAACAGAAAACTTAGAAATATATGCATGAGTTATGACTAGTTAAATTGTTTTAGGCAAAAAGTTCTTTTTTTGAGACATGTAATAAAAAATAAATCAAATATCCAAAACTACATAATCATTTTTTAAGTTAGGGTGTATGTAGATACGTGAATAAGTTATAGACATTTAAAAGAATGGTTTGAGAAATACTTTAGGACATAGAATAATATTGATTATTTAATATAAACTGAAAATAAAAATCCACATTGTCCAAACACTTGGGATATAAATCTATGGTCCTACATGTTTGGTAATATGAATTTAAGTACCTCGAGTTGTTAGATGGTTCTCCCTATATAGAAAAATTACATTTTCAAAGTTATAGTTTTCTCTTTTCCAAATTATGTCTAGTCACTATGCCCTATTTTATAGTTGAAAAGTCTTCAAATATAATTTTACTTGAAAAGAAGAAAACTATGAAGGAGATGGGAGTCAGAAAGGAAGAAAGGAAGAAGCCAAGGGGTACAAATGGAATGAGGTAGAAGGAGACAGAGAGCAAAAGATATCCTTGGGGCCCCCTTCATTAATTAGGTTCCTTAATTCCCATCATAGAATCTAGTGCTGTCAGAAACAGTACTGCTGAGTTGAACTGAAATGAACATACCTTCTCTTGCCTGCTTCTACTTCCACATACATCAGGCAACTTTTAGAGAGAGAAAGAGAAATAAAGAGAAAAAATGAGAAAATATATTTTAATGAAATGCCTAATATTTAAGAGTTAAAATCAGTATTTAGCCAAATCCAAGACAGAGGCTAAAGTTGCATATCACAATCATATATTAAGATTTTGCAATATGAGGGCAAATCCTAAATTTTATCGAGTTAAATTATTGTTATTCTATTATTTACACCGCGCTTTGGCAAAACTAAGCAGCATTTCACTGAAGTCAATGGGGAGTCTGACTTAAGTCATGATTATAACTGACTCTGTCTAATTACAACAGACTCTCCTGAAGACAAATGTACTTTCAACTCTTGGGTTTGGAGATTTGGCCAATGGTAGTCACGTGATTTCACTGAAATCATTCCACACAAAAGTTTTGTGCACTGTTTGAAAAAAATAGTGTCTGAATATGTACAGAAGGTTAGAATTGTTACTCACCTGTCCTTTTTATTTTTAATATTTGTGTGTGAAATTGCTGCTTCACACACAGTGACTTGAAATAAATTTGTTTTTAAGTTTTTAAGATTTTATTTTTTTCTATATCTGGTTAAAAATTTATCAAAATTTAGCACCACCTGTTTTTGACTGATTGGTTCATTGATTTTTTTGTATTGATTTTTTTAAAAATTTAAAAAAAATTTTTTTTTATGTTTTATTTATTTCTAGGAGAGAGAGAGAGAGACAGCGTGAGCAAGGGAGGGTCAGAGAGAGAGGGAGTCACAGACTGAAACAGGCTCCAGGAGCTGAGCTGGGAGTCAGCACAGAGCCCGACGCGGGGCTCGAACCCACGAACCGCGAGATCATGACCTAAGCGAAAGTCGGACGCTTAACCGACTAAGCCACCCAGGTGCCCCTTAAAAAATTTTTATTTTTATTTAAATCCAAGTTAGTTAACATATAGTGTAATAATGGTTTCAAGGGTAGAATTTAGTGATTCATCACTTACATATAACGCCCAGTACTCATCCCAAGTGCCCTCCTTAATGCCCATCACCCATTTAGCCCATCCTCCCCAACACCACTTCATCAACCCTCAATTTGTTCTTAGTATATAAGATCTCTTTTGGTTTGCTTTCCTTTCTCTTGTTATGTTATTTTTCCTTCCCTACCCCTATGTTCATCTGTTTGTTTCTTAAATTACACATACAAGTAAAATCATATGGTATTTATCTTTCTCTGACTGACTTATTTTGCTAAGAATAATATCATCTAGTTCTACCCATGTTGTTTTAAATGACAAGATAATCATTCTTTTTGATTGCCAAGTAATATTCCATTATATATATATGATGTAGCAATTTCTCTACTATATATATTGCACATCATATATATATGATTGCATATACATATATTGCAGCAATTGTAGCACTAGGTATTTATCCAAAGGGTACCAAAAGGGGTGTGTGTGTGTGTGTGTGTGTGTGTTTCAAATCAGCATTTTTGTACTCTTTGGATAAATATCTAGCGGTGCAATTGCTGCATCATAGGGTAGTTCTGTTTTTAATTTTTTGAGGAACCTTCATATTGTTTCCCAGAGTGGCGGCACCAAGTTGTATTCCCACCAGCATTGCAAACATGTTCCTCCTTGTCCACATCCTCACCAGCAGCTGTTGTTTCCAGACTTGTTAACATTAGCCATTCTGACAGGTGTGAGGTGACATTACATTGTGGTTTTGATTTGTATCTCTCTGATGATGAGTGATATTGAAGATCTTTTCATGAGTCTGTTAGCCATCTGGATGTTTTCTTTCAAAAAAAATGTCTGTTTGTGTCTTTTGCCCATTTCTTCACTGGATTATCTGTTTTATGGGTATTGAGTTTGATAAGTTCCTTATGGATTTTGGATACTAATCCTTTATCTGATATTTCATTTGCAAATATCTTTTCCCATTCAATCAGTGGCCTTTTAGTTTTACTGATTGTTTCCTTCACTGTACGGAAGGTTTTTATCTTGATGAGGTCCCAACAGTTTATTTTTGCTTTTTGTTTTTCTTGCCTCCAGAGATATGTGTAATAAGTTTCTGCAGCCGAGTTCAAAGAGCTTGTTGACTGTTTTCTCCTCTAGGACTCTGATGGTTTCCTGTCTTAGTTTAGGTGTTTGATCCATTTTGAGTTTATTTTTTGTATGGTGTAAGAAAGTGGTCCAGGTTTACTCTTCTGCATGTAGCTTTCCAGTTTTCCCAACACCATTTGCTGAAGAGACTGTCTTTTTTCCATTGGATATTCTTTCTTGCTTCATCAAGGATAGTTGGCCATTGGGGCGCCTGGGTGGCTTAGTCGGTTAAGCGTCCGACTTTCGCTTAGGTCATGATNACATCCATTTTTTGTTCCAGTACCATACTATCTTGATGATTATGCTTTGTAATACAGCTTGAAATATGGAATTGTGATGCTTCCAGCTTTGTTTTTCTTTTTCAACATTACTTTGGCTATTCGGGGTCTTTTCTGGTTTCATACAAATTTTATAATTGTTTGTTCTAACCCTGTGAAGAATGCTGGTGTTATTTTGATAGGGATTGCATTGGATATGTATATTGCCTTGGGTAGTATTGACATTTTAACAGTTTTGTTCTTCTAACCCAGGAGCATGGCATGTTTGTTGTTGTTGTTGTTGTTGTTTTTACATTTCTTTGTGTGTTATTCAATTTCTTTCAAATGTTTTCTATAATTTTCAGCATATAGATCTTTTACCTCTTTGGTTAAGTTTATGCCTAGGTATTATACAGTTTTTGGTGCAATTGTTAATGGGATCAATTCCTTGATTTCTCTTTCTGCTGTTTCATTATCGGAAATGCCATGGTTTTCTAGATGTTGATTTTANTATTGCCTTGGGTAGTATTGACATTTTAACAGTTTTGTTCTTCTAACCCAGGAGCATGGCATGTTTGTTGTTGTTGTTGTTGTTGTTGTTTTTACATTTCTTTGTGTGTTATTCAATTTCTTTCAAATGTTTTCTATAATTTTCAGCATATAGATCTTTTACCTCTTTGGTTAAGTTTATGCCTAGGTATTATACAGTTTTTGGTGCAATTGTTAATGGGATCAATTCCTTGATTTCTCTTTCTGCTGTTTCATTATCGGAAATGCCATGGTTTTCTAGATGTTGATTTTATATCCTGCAGCTTTGCTGAATTCATGTATCAGTTCTAGCAGTTTCTTGGTGGAGGCTTTGGGTTTTCCATGTAGACTATCATGTCATCTGCGAAGAGTAAAAGTTTGACTTTTTCCTTGCTAATTTGAATGCCTTTTATTTCTTTTTGTTGTATGATTACTTGAGGCTAGGATTTCCAAAGCTATGTTGAACAACAGTGGTGAGAATGGACATCCTTGTTGTGTTTCTGATCTCAGGGGGATAGCTCTCCATTTTCTCTAATGAGGAGGATATTAGCTGTGGGTCTTTTATATATGGCCTTTATGACCTTGAGTTATGTTCCTTCTATCTTTACTTTCTTGAGCATTTTCATTAAGAAAAGATGCTATGTTTTGTTAAATGCTTTTTCTGCATCTATTGAGAGGATCATGTGGTTCTCATCATTTCCTTTATTGATGTGATGTATCACATTGATTGATTTGCAGATATTAAACCAGCCCTGCAGCCCAGCAATAAATCCCCCTTGATCGTGGTGAATAGTTTGGATTTGGCCTGCTAGCATCTTATTGAGATGATGAGAATTTTAGCATCCATCATCAGAAAATTTGTCTCCAGTTCTCCTTTTTAATGAGACCTTTGCCTGGTTTGGGAATCAAGGTAATGCTTGCCTCATAGGATGAGTCTGAAAATTTCCCTTCCATTTCTATTTTTTGGGACAGCTTCCAAAGCATAGGTGTTAACTCTTCTTTAAATGTTTGGTAGGATTCCCCTGGAAAGCCATCTGACCCTGGACCCTTGTTTGCTGGGAGGTTTTCTTACCAGATCTATTCAGAACATTTCATCCTAAAATAACAGAATACACATTCTTCTCAAATGCACATGGAACATTCTCCAGAACAGATTATGTACTGGGTCACAAATCATCCCTCAACAAGTACAAAAGGATTGAGATCATATCGTGCATACCTTCAGATGACAATGGCATGAAATTTAAAATCAATAACAAGAAAAAAATTGGAAAGACCATGAATACTTGGAGATTAAAGAACATCCTACTAAAGAATGAATGATTAACCAATAAATTAAAGAAGAAATTAAAAAGTACATTTAACCCAATGAAAATGAAACAACAACAGTCTAAAGCCTCTGGGAAACAGCAAAGGCAGTCCTATGAGGGTAGTATATAGCAATCCAGGCCTTTCTAAGGAAGGAAGAAAGATCTGAAAAACACAACTTGACCTTATATCTGAAGGTGCTGGAAAAAGAACAGCAAATAAAGCCCCAAACCAGCAGGAGATGGGAAATAGTAAAGATTAGAGCAGAAGCCAATATATTGAAATAAAAAACCAAGTAGAACAGAGAAATGAAGCTAGGAGCTGGTTCTAGGAAGGAATTAACAAATTTGGTAAATCCCTAGCCAGACTGATCAAAAAGAACAAGGAAAGGATGCAAAAAAATAAATAAATAAAATTATGAATGAAAGAGGGGAATCACAACCAACAACAGAGAAATACAAACAGTAATAAGAGAATATTATGAGCCATTATATGCCAATAAATTGGGAAATCTAGAAGAAATGGACAAATTCCTAGAAACATATGAACTACCAAAACTGAAACAGAAAGAAATAGAAAATTTGGACAGACTCATAGCCATTAAGATTTTATTTTTAAGTAATCTCTACACCCAATGTGGGGTTTGAACTCTTGACCCCTAGATCAAGGGTTGCATGGTCTACAGACTGAGCTAGCAAGGCCCCCCTGGCGGTGGTTCTTATACCTAGAAATGAGTATAAAGCAATGTAATTGGAACAAATACTGCTTGTGAATTTCTCTCTGCATCTCCGCTTTTTGTTGCGTGACTCCAATTTCAGCCTCTTCCCTGGAGTGGAATAATTTGTATATCTTTACAGCAGATTTTGTGGAAGAAACACTTGCACTCTTGAAGCACAGCAATTTGATTACTAATTCACCAGGTTCCAGCAAATAAACTCCTTTCTTTGCAAGCCCTGCATTACTGTTATCTGCATGGTACAATATTCAGGCTTCCTTTGTTTAAACAGCCTTTTTAAAATGTAATAGCCTCCATTTCATATTGGTTAAATATTTTGCACCTGCTGTGGAAGGTCAAAAATTATGTAGCTCGTCTTTGACTGAAGAACAATAAACATGACTATATACACACACATATATATTTATTTTCTTATGGTCAGTATTCCTTTAATGTTAGCAGCCCTAAGTATACAATGAAAAATATGATGAAGACACTGTACCCTTGGGATTAAATTACTCCAAAGCTAACCCCTTGTTGATATCATTGCATTATCTGTCCCTTGCCTTTCTAAAGTATTTCTTCAAATGGTTACTATGTTGCTAGTTGCCTGAGATCCTTAAATCTTTTGCCAAGGCCCTAGCTCAAAAGTACAATCATTAATTTGCTCCAAAGTTTTTTGAAAGAAGGCTTTTTGTTGTTTTGCTCCCAAATATCTGATTAGATGGAAGAAGCACACTGAATAAATCACTTGTTTCTTATGCACAGTATATTATCATTTAAAAAACATTGTTTTACTAGCATATTTTCTAGAAAGAATATATTACATGGGATGTATAACTTGACAAAAACTTAAAAATCATGTGTTTTTGTAGAACGTGGCTGACTTTAATACTCAATTTTATCAAACTTTTTTATTTAAATATTTACACTCAAACATATAAGCATGATTTACCATAAGCACTGTTATAAATGAGTGTGAAGCTTTTGCAAGTAGTGAAATTTTAAGATGTTTTGTTCATGATAAAATTCTCAGCTTTTAAAAAATTGTTTAGACACCTGGGTGGCTCCTTCGCTTAAGCGTATGATTATAGCTCAGGTCATCATCTCATGGTTCCTGGGTTGAAGCCCCGCATCGAGCTCTGAGCTGTCAGCTTAAGATCTGAGCCTGCTTCAGATTCTGCATCTCCTCTCTCTCTGCCCCTTCCCCCTCACATTCTGTCTCTGTCTCTCTCAAAAATAAACATTAAACAGGAGCGCCTCAGTGTCTCAGTCGGTTAAGCATCCGACTTCGGCTTAGGTCATGATCTCATGGTTCATGGGTTTGAGCCCCATGTCGAACTCTGTGCTGACAGCTCAGAGCCTGAAGCCTGGTTCAGATTCTGTGTTTTACTCTCTCTCTGACCCTCCCCTGCTCACGCTCGCCCTCCCTCTCTCTCTCTCTCTCTTAGAAATAAATTTTAAAACAACATTAAAAAATTTTTAAAAATAAACATTAAACAAATAAAATTTTAAAAAATTGTTTAATTCCTGGTTTGCATGGAATCAAACAATCAAAATCGAAATATAGCTCCTCATGGTGGTTTGGGTTACATTATGAATCTTAGTTACTATTCAATCCTACCTGTTAAATTATAAGATTATTTATTTCTTATTTTGTATCACGTATTACTTTTAAGGTTTTACAGAAATACTTGTTGGTTCAAAAAGAACAGAATGCTCTTCCTAAAGTTATCTGGTTAGCATAAACTCTCAATGATTTTAATAGATTAATAGTTTTAATAGATTTAATATATTTAACTGTCAATATTTCTCCCCATTTGTAACTGTTTCAAAGTTCTTAATAATGACTCTAGTACATAAATCCAACAGCTCTTACCATAATTATTAATGGCTGAGTTATTTTCTTTTGGAATGATAAATAATTCATCTGACTGATACTCTTTTTCCATATAAATCATACAAGAAGATTTCATTTAAAGTTATATCTCTGGAGCTTTACTCTGTTCAAAATTGAATATTGAGATATTAACAATAAATCAGAATCACATGCTTGTTTGCAACCCTGACATTGTCATGATAATCATAATGTTACCTGCATGATCCCAGAGCCATTGATCACATGGAAGCTTAGCGATACCAGCCAGAAAAGGTACTGATGTTACCATCTGGCTACTTGGCTTTCCAAAGGCCAAGAGAGAAGCTGAGACCAAAAAGCATTTAAAGGGGCAAAACCAAACTCGAATGCATTTGCACTATGTGGTCATGCTTATGTGGCTGCAAGGAGAAGGCGGGCTTGCCCTGATGGAGATTGGTGTTTAGTGAACATCGCAGAACATCTCCTATGTGCAAGCAATGGGTTTGGTGCTGGGGATGCAGTCTGGGAAAGCGGAAGTCTGGGTGACCACCTGACCTCCCACAGACCCCTGTCCAGTGGGGAAGACTGTATGGTGAGCAGATCATAGCCAGTCTATGTGCCAAATGCCACCAGAAAGGGATTCACAGAGAAGCCTCTGCTGTAGGTTAACCTCAGGCATGGTTAAATACTAACATGCTATTTCTGCTTCCGTAAATCCGCTTAGCAAGCTTGTACTTCCCTGTTCTGGCTGACCACACCCACACCCTGTACGCAAGATTACAGAACACCACGTCACTATTCTCGCCTGGTGGTCTGTCATGTAGTCTAACAGAGCCCAGGGCTTCTCAAATGTGTAATTACATTTGGTCATTTCAAAACAAAGAACTTAAAACTGATAGGTCTCTGCCAAAACTAACACCTGAGTGTCACAATACAATTGGTTAAGTAAATAATGATGTATTATGCCTTGCAGAAATCCATGTAAGCTCACTGCTACCTTTGTTGAGGGCCATTCTCTGCATTTCTCCGTGAATTGGGAGATCAGGTTTGGCCCCTGCCGTAAATAAAATCTTGCCTTGTGTCTATTCGGCGTTTGGTGGTCTTTTTGACAATCACCCTGCTTCAGCCTCAAGGGCGGGGCCCCAGTGCCCTGGAAATGGGTTTCCTTGGGCAGATCAGCAAAAAGACGTTTCTTAGAGAGGTAACCACAGATGCTGATAACTCACTACAGACACAAGGTCACCAGGTAAGGAAGGTTTTCTTGACCCATTTGGGTCATATACTGACAAGTCACCCACTCTGCCTCCACCACCGATGTTCAAGTTACCCCCAGGAGCCTGGCTTTTGCTGCAAACAGGCCATTTGTAATATTGTGCCCTTCTCTGTCTCTCTCCGTTCCTCTAAGATGCCTCTAATGCTTGCTTTTATGTGGTTCAGGTGTACAGTAGAAGGTCCCCGAGTATGATTTACTTAGCCTTGTTTGTTCATCTAGTGATTATAAAATTTCTTCTAATCCTCCTCTGTGAGAGTTGGAAATTTAGGTCTGTCCTGAGGGGAGAAAACAGATTTGACAGTGAATGACTTGCTTTAGGATGATTTCAAAGGCAATTGTGAAGATACCAGAATAAAGCAGGCTGCCGAAAACTACAAAATCAGTCTGCATGTATCATACGCGAAACTGATTTCATACATCACCACACTGCTTGCCACGCCACATGATCAGCCTCCAAAGGAGGGAATCACGTACATTTTTACTTCTTTTTTTTTTTCTGGTTTTATTGAAAGATAATTGACATATATCACTATATGTTGGAGGTCTATAGCATGATGTTTTGATTTACATATATTGTGAAATAAGTGATGAGGTTTTGGGGTAACAGTGGGGTTTGTGGGGTCCAGAGCCTATGACCAAGAAAGAATTCTTGAAGACGCATTTGGTGCAAAAAGGAGGTTTTATTAAAGCGTGGGGACAGGACCCGTGGGCAGAAAGAGCTGCCGTGGGACCAGAAGGAAAGGCTGGGGAGGTAAAGTCCAGGGGAAGTTTCCAGTGAGATGTTCATATGCTAAAGAAGACTCACTGGATACTGGAGGCCTAGCTGTTGTCAAGCTAAGGGTGTTTGCCGTCTAGCAAAGCATTAGCATGAAGACAGTAGGGAGCTCCTGGAGAAATGTTTTACTCCAGTATTTGTCAATGGGCTGCAGGTTATAAGGAAATTTAATTTTATCTGCCATTTCCTTCTGCCTTTGTTTCCCACATCAATAACTACCACAATTGGTTCAGCCTACATCCATCTTCTCAAATACAATAAGAAAATTAAAAAAAAAAACAACTTGTGACGAGAACTCCTAGAAGAATTCTCAACTTCTCTATTTATCGTCCAGTAGTATTAACTGTAGCCATCAGGTTGTGCATTATTCCCCTAGTACTTATTTATCCTACAACTGGAAGTTTGTACTTTTTGACCACCTTCTTCCATTGGTTCCTCACCCCCAACCCCACCCCGCCTCCGGTATCCACAGTCTGATCTCAGGGAGTGATTGCTTTGTTTGTTTCCTTGTTTGTTTTTTAGTTTAGATTCCATATGTAAGTAAGATCGTGCAGTATTTGTCTTGGTCTGACTTATTCCACTTAGCGTAATCTTTTTTGCTGCAAATGGTAGGATTTCCTCATTTTTATAGCTAAATAATGTCCCATTGCATGTAATTACCACATCTTCTTTATCCATTCATCCATCCATGGGTGCTGAAGTTGTTTCCTCCTCTTGGCTATTATAAATAATGCTGCAATGAACATGGGGTGTATGCATCTTTTTGAATTAGTATTTTCATTTCTTCTGGAGGTATTACCAGAAGCAGAATTGCTAGATCAGAGGGCAGTTCTATAGTTGACATTTTAAGATCCATACTTTTTCCCACGGTCACTGTACTTGTCACCAACCATGCACACAAGTTTCCTTTTCTCCACATCCACGCCAACGTTGTTTTACCTCTTTTCATTTTGATATTGTAGCCCTGGCACACTTACCACATATGTGTTCCCTCAGCATTCCACACGACAGACTGAGAATTGCCCCGGTTTTTGATGGGCAGAGACATACGCAAGCTCAAAAGGACCCAGCCCGTTTAAATTTCCACAGCCTGCAGCTCTTGTGCTGCTGATGTTCACAGGTGCCTGGCGGCTGGCCCGATCTGCTGCCTTCTCAAAGCTGTCTTCCTTCCTAGGACCTTGAAACCTAGGGACTGACAGTCAGGGCACAAAGGGTCCTCACAAGCTCCGCATACCCCTGCGGCAGTGAGGGAAAGCCAGCATGAGTCGAAGGGTATCTAGATGGTTTCCACGTTTTTAAATTGGTACTATGTGATGCTTAATTGGAATTATTCCTAGAAGCCTGAGGGATAGTTGTTTCTAATCAGGATAAAAAGTAATTAGTGGGCAACTGTAAGGTGGGAAAAAAAATCTAAAAACCTCTGACTCATTTGATACAGTGTTTATATGTGATAATGGCTTTGCGGCTTCTCATAACAAATTCATTTCTTTAATTAACAAACTTAACACTGCAGTTTATATTAAGATCACACAAACATGGCCTATTCACAGATCCAAATGAAGGAAATAAAGTCAAGGGACATAAACCCAATATAACAGGGCAAATGTGCTAGTGCAGTGAAGATGCCCTGAGAGGAATTAACTCCTGGGTTAGGTTAGTGAGTTCAAATCCTACAATTCCTTGAGCAGAAGACTTCCGTTTTCACCCTAATTTTGAAAGCATCCAGTTTTCCTCCACTGCCTACAGGGTATCAGCCTCATTTTGTTTCATCTCCATAACTTCCAAATAATCACTGTGCTAATCATACACTAGGTGCTCTCCACTTGGGGTCTATAATCATGCCATCCCCTCCCCCTTCCCTGGGAATCCTCTCTCTCTCTTCTCCACTGCTAAAGTTGGATCGCTTCTGTATGCTGTCTTGACTGACATGCTCTCCAGTCAGTTGTCATCAGTGGGATTAACCATTATTTTCTTTATGCCTTTGCTTACATCGATTTTTAACACACTGCCTTCTGCAATATGTTCCTTATTTGCTTGTCTCTCTTGTCACTAAGAGAGTTCCAGAAAAATTCCTTGAAAACACAGCCAAATGTTTCTACACATAATAAGTCTTCAAAGAAATTTATGTCAGTAGTAGCCAGAACATACTAACCAGAAATGGTAAGGGATGGAAAGCTCATGCAATTTATTTGAAAATTCCATTCATTCGAAAATATTTTCTAAGGATGTACTACTTGCCAGCTATGTTTCCAAGTTCTTGGACTGTATCAGTGAAGAAAATACCAAGGCTCTCTGTCTTTGTAAAGCTTTCAGCCTAGAAACAGAAGAGATCAATAAAGAATGGAACAAGTACATTGGCAAGTGGTTAGTAGGTTAGAGGGCGATACATACTATAAAGACAAAATAGAACAACATAAAAGGTGTTGAAGAATTCTAGAGGGTTGATTGTAATTTTGAATAGATTCGTCAAGACTTGCCTCACTGAGCTTGTGACACCGCAGCCAACACTTCAGGGTCACAAAGTTAAGGATAACGATATTTGGGAGATGATCTTTCCAAGTAGAGTCAGCAGCCAAAACAATGTATAGAAGACATTCTGGGGAGTAGCAAGAGGCCGGCATGGCAGGAGCAGAGTAAAAGTGAGAGAAAACTGATATTGGAGAGGCAATAGATGTGTGTGTGTGTGTGCGTGTGTGTGTGAGTGTGTGTATGTGTGTGTGTAGATGGATCAAAGGGGATAGGTTGGGCAAAGTCTTGCAGGCCACAGCAAAGGTTTTAGCTTTGATCATTAAGAGAATGGAGGTCCATTTTAGAATTTCAAAAAGAAAAGCAGCTTGATTGATTTACCTTGTGCTTTTAAAGAACGCTGTGTTGAGAATAGACTGTAAGTAAGTGGGACTAGGAGGGTTAATTAGAGATTGTAGGTGCACGTGAGTGAGAGATTCTAAAGGGTCAGATTCAAGGGCAGCAATAAAGATGGCATGAAGGATCCATAGTTTGGATTCTTGAAGACAAAGTCAACAGGTTACCCTAATGTAAATGAAACCTATAAAGGAGCCAAGAATGACTTCCAGGATTTTGTCCAGAGCAGCTGGAAGAATGTATTCACCATTTCCTGGAATGGGAAGCCTGCTTCCACCCATGAAGAGGTCCAAGAATTCAGTTGTGGGAGAAGTTACTTTGAAATGTCCATCAGTTATCCATGTGCAGTGTCAATAAAACATTAAGCAACGTGAGTCTGAGTGTGAAGGGAGAAGTGTGAGATAGAAATATAAGTTAGACAGAAATTGGCACTTTCATGGTATTTCAACCATAAGATTCGATGAGAACACAAAGGTTTCCATAAATAGATAAAGGAAAAGAACCAAGGACGTATCCCTGGAGAGCTTGAACATCGAGGTTGAGAGATGAGCTGGATTTTAAAATTAACTAATTTGCAATGAACTCCTCAGGGAAGTCAGTCAGCCAGTCAAGGAGTTTGTGATGAATACAAGCTAGGATTTGACACTGTACTGAGAGATTTCAGGGGTGCATGATAACTAGAGTGGCTCTTGTCCTTTAGAGATTTACAATCAAATTGGAAAATAAGGCAGACATATATGCAGAGAGACATGTAGGTACACATACCGAAAACATTATTAATCATGTCCAAAGTCAAAATGAATGTTAACGGAATGTGTAATATGTTTACAGAATATCCACTCTCTCAAATAAAGTAGAATTTGATAGACATTTTTAAAGGAAGAGTTTGACCCCCCAAAGGAGCCGGCCTTCCACACCGTGGGAGAAAGGTGAAAGAATAAAGAAGCAGGTGTGTAAGGCCATGGAAGCTCTGGGGCTGTAAAGGAGGAACCATTAGGTTGGAAAAACAGGTAAGAGCTTGAGTCAGACAGACAGGTTGAAAGACATGATCACAGAGGTGAAGAGAACCTATAGAGACTGTTTGACCTTGGCTGTTACTGATGAAAGCAAGATGTTAGAAAATATAAGTGATTGTTCCCCAGGGATCCAATGTCCTGCATTTCCTCTCTAACTTTAAATTTTAATCTAATCATCTGTCTGGCCTGAATTATGCCCTGCTTTCTCATGTCTCTTCTTCTTGCCCCTTTTCTTTGATGATGATAGTGACCAACGGGACTGGGCAGGACTTGGACATGGCTTCTGAGGAAGTGAGTTCGAAAGAACTTCAGTCATATTTTCCAGGAGCTTTTAACCCAAATCCCCTCAACTTAAATTGCCAAGTATTAATGGAATAAACTTTTCCACATCAACTCAATTCTGTTCCAATGACATTTATTAAGCATCTACTATAAGCCTAGAGCTTTGCTAGATTCATGAAACAGAAAAATGAATCTCCATGGTCTCCACTTTGATTTTTTACTGTCGATGTTCTGGAAATCAATGCTCTCAATATATTATGGTATAGGATAAGACAGAAGTATGCATGGCTAAAAATGGGAATGCAGAGGGACATGAAATGTAGGCTGGGGAAAGGCTTCCTGGTGAAGGTGATGCCCACTCTGTTTTGAAGGTGGCTAGGCAAGCAGATTGATACCTAACCATAGTAATGGCTATGATAAGTGGGATTATAAGGGTGATGAGGAGTCTTTCTCTTTTCCATGATGTAAACACTGAAGTGTTACTTTCCAATTTTTACTTTCTTAAATAAAAAGTTAACACGTACAGAGGGGAGGACACTGTATTCTTTGTAATTAATAGTCACTACATCTATTGCATGAAAATTCAATGGCATTTGTAATTTTAACTTCTATTTCACATCTTAATGGAGTGAGAGGTCATCCCACAAAGAAATATGAGGAAGGGCTTCCCAGGCATCCAGAAGAGCATGAACAGTGGCCAAGATCAGAGAGGAGCATGGGTGTAGGTCAGGCTTTATCAGAACAGGGGGTCAAACATGTGGTAGACATGGTGCCCAGAAAGGGAAGTTGCAGGCGGTGAATACTCTGGGAGACGCTCAGCATCAGGAAATGAGCACAACTTTCAATCCAGGAGCTCCTTTTCCCCACCCTATATTTTGGGGATGATTGTTCAGTTGTTTAATTTCTCTGTTCCCATCTTCTTCATGGAGAGTGCATCCTTAATAAATACTGGCTCTTTTTTCAGACTTTTCTTCTCTTTGTCTTCTCAAAACAAAGTGGTCTCTCAGACTAGAAAAACTCAAAGGAAAAATACTCATGTTTTATCAGAAAAATAAAATCTCCTGTGATGGCCTAAGTAGAGTAAAGCTAAGAGTTAAGTCTAATCCATCCATCCTTATATAACTCAGAAGCATTCATGTTTTTGCACCCTGAAACCCACCTGAAGGCTTACCGAAAGCAGTGACAGGCACCTGAGTGACCCCTGGCAGATCATCCCAAGAGAAGCCCTCAACATCATCCAACAGGCATCTTCCTCAGGAAAACTACAATTCTCAGGTGTTACCAGCGCTAACAGCTCACATAAAGTGTTACATAAACTTGAGTTTTATTAACATTGTAAGCAGAAAGAAATGAAAACAATAAGATTAACTCTTGGGAACCAAGCTCATCATTACTAAATTAGACCAGAAACTGATTGTGGGTATGAGTATGAGTACATCCCACCCTCCACAGACACACGGTGTTCATAAGAAATTGGCATTGCATAATAAAATAACAGCTTTAATGAAGTTTTTAAAAAAGTTTTGATTATTGTTCCATTCATCTTAGCCATACTGCTTTATTACTTCAGAACACTGTTTTATATGGTGTCTTAGATTGGTTTCCTTGGAAACAAACTCTGAAACCAGACACTGACTGCAGAGAGTTTATCACGGAAAACTCTTGGGAGATACACCTGCAAGGAAAGCGGGAAGGCAGGGAGAAGGTGAATGGTGATGAGACCTCATCATTCTATAGGAAGCTCTGGTCCTGGACAATCTTGTAGAGGTATTCCCAACTGGAGCATAGGCCAGGAACTGTGCATTCCTGCACCAGTCAGCAAGTGGCTGTGGGCTGCCCCCGAGGCAAGGTTGGACTTTGGCCCCCTAAGATTGTGCATCTGTAAACTGTCAACAGTGGGCTAGGCCAGCAACCAAGGGATGGGTGCATCAGTCCTAAGGAGGGGATCTGGGATGTGATTATAAGACAGATTACAGAGTCTGCCCACCATTGGGTTGATGATGGCATTCCTTGTATCAAAAATCATGATGGAGGGACACCTGGGTGGCCTAGTCTCTTGGGCATCCGACTTCAGCTCAGGTCATGATCTCACAGTTTGTGAGTTTGAACCATGCGTCGGGCTCTGTGCTGACAGCTCAGGGCCTGGAGCCCATTTCTTCTGTGCCTTCCTCTCTCTCTCTGCCCCTCCCTGGCTCACAACACCCTCCCCCCCAAATAAATAAGCATTAAACAAATTTTTTAAAAAGCTGTAAAAAGATCATGATGGCAATATTGGTAAGTTTCACGATTTACACAAGAATCATTTCATCTGACCTGGTTCAATGGGCCATGATATTTGGAATCCCTAGGGACCCAAGGTAGACCTTTAAGTCTCAAGTTTTATTTGATTTGGGAGATTTCACTGAAAATAGTTTCTTATATTTTGATAGACTTTTCTGTCTCTGCTTTGGAACTTCACTCTTCTAACTCAGCAGATGGGAAGAGAGGGAAATATAGCAAATGAAGGCAGCAGAGATGGGCAAATGAAGCCACCTACCAGAAGACCTGTTTGGTGTTAGATTTAATTTCACTCAGAGGGTTGAGAAATTCTGTTTGTAAATCTGTCCACTTTGTTCTGTTCTGTGCCAGGCAGAAAGGAAAGAAATATCAGCTTAGAGTCTAGATGAGCTGATATGTTTTGTATATACAGAATAAATGGAATGGCAGAGGAAATGTGGCAGGTTTCATGGTGGCATGAAGCATGGATACAGTAATGAGTGATATGAAGGAAGCACCAAAGGGAAAGGTGGAGGCCCCTAGGCTGGGAGTTTCAGGTTCAGGTTCTTGCCACACACAGCTTTGGATTTACCGTGTCCTCGTGGCCAGGCCATGTTATTTAGTTGGGCCTCAGATTACTTTGTTGCTGAATGTAGACTTGCTTAACTCACTAGATTATTATGAGGGTCAAATAATAGGTCTGTGTGTAGGCTTTGCAAATTATAGAGTACTAAATAATAATTGATGGGAAATGGAGCTGTACTGTAGGGGTAGGTATTAGATGGTTGAAATAACGTGTCGGGAAAATCCAAAATTCTAAGTGGACATTTTAGGCCACTCAGGGTCACTTGAAACACAAAAATACATTTTTGAAATAAATTACTGAGGTGCCAATCTATGTAAAATGCTAAACACACTGCTTTCACACAAAAAGCTGCCCATGAGCTCTGGTATTCTCTATTTTGTAGTCAGAGACCTGGGCCAAGGCACATTGTAAAATGTAAAGTACTCACTCAAGAGATTGGTTGCTTGTTGGGCAGTAAACAAATCGATGTGGTCTTTATTTGTTTGATTTCTTTATTCCATTTCTACAGGAAGATTTCCTTTTTTTAAATGTTTATTTATTTTTGAGACAGAGAGAGACAGAGCGTGAGTGGGGGAGGCGCAGAGAGAGAGAGAGAGGGAGACACAGAATCTGAAGCAGGCTCCAGGCTTGGAGCTGTCAGCACAGAGTCAATGCGGGGCTTGAACCCACGAACAGGTGAGATCATGGCCTGAGCCGAAGTCAGATGCTTAACTGACTGAGCCACCCAGGTACCCCCAGGAAGACCTCCTAAACCAGGAGATACATCAAGATCCCACTGGGGGACAATTCTTTTCAAGATCTGGTATGTCTTTTTCTCTTTGACTGACTCATGTAGTACAAAGTAAAGGTGAACGTGGGGACCAAGAGTGTTTTCTGTTCCCTCTGCATCCCAGAAGTCTTGGATTTCTCGTATTCCGATGCAGGACACTTACTATTATGGAAGGTTTTGAAAAGTGTACCTATAATTGATTTCAATGATCTAAAATTCTCATGCACTGAAGAAATACATAGGACTTTGTAGAGCAGCAAGAGCAGGCTGAATATAATATATGTTCTAGTTTGGATTGAGGAAGAACTCTCTTTAAAACTGGAAGCCTTTACATATATATCATGCCCTTGCTTCAAAGAGGATAAAATAAAACTTGTCAATTGCAGAGCTTCTGTTGTTAGTGACAAAATGTCTGCTGGGTCATCCACCTTCTTTTAACTATTAATAAAAGTGACCTCGGTTTACTTAAAATAAACTTGTCCTGAATAGGCTTCCTGCTCACTTTTATGTTCTAAATGAAAGTTGTTTAGCATAAACACAACGGCCTAAATGGGCAGTGACAGACAGCACATTTGATCGACAAGTACTGAGGGAGGAGATCAAACATGAATTCTACAAAGCAGTGTTAGTGCACCATAAACATGATAAACAAATGCAGATGAAAAGAAAGCTCATGAATAATAGATGAGAGATTCATTGAACACTATTAAAATATGCAGAGTCTGGGCAGCTGATGGATTCCAGATGGAGTAGGTCCAAAGGACAGGTGAGTGAGAGAGAAGGCCAACTAGGGAAGTTGATTTAAGTGAGATGGGGAGAAGCTCCCCAAATGGGAGGTCAGCCGAGCTGGTTTTAATTGTGTATATGTAAGTGAGCCTGTCAGCTGAAGAATATGCAAAGTGTGTATAACACTTCCAAGCAAATGCATAGATAGGTCTTGTGAAAAGAAAGGAGAAAATAAAAGAAGGTCAGGGGATACAAAGTTAAGTGAGCAGACACTGCAAATGAAAACCATGTACATCATGATGAAAGGAAAGCAATGCACTTACCTTTAACAGGGGACACGTGTTCAGGAGGAGGGAAGCTAGCCAAGAGCTTGTTGCTGGAAAAATTAGTGCTTCAACAATTTGTGAATTCAAAAGAAGCAAAAGATGTGCTGAAAAGAGCCAAAGATTCTTTTTCCGAGCATGCAAAGCAGAGATATTTGTTGTTCAAGTAAGAAAGATGCCTTTCTAAAATAGCTTTTGTTACTCACCTTTTGAAGAAAAATGCTTGATATACTAACAATTCCATATTTTGCATTATGGAGAGATAAACCTTCTCATAAATAAATTGTGCAGACTATGGCAATGTTTTCCTTTCAAAACAATGTTTTCCAGGGTATCTGGGTGGCTCGGTTGGTTAGGTGTCCAACTGTTGAATTGAGGTCAGATCACGACCTCATGGTTCATGAGATGGAGCCGTGTATCCACTTGGCTCTGCACTGACAGTGTGGAGCTTGCTTCGGATTCTATCTCTCCCCTTTCTTTCTGTCCCTCCCCTGCTCACACTATCTTCTCTCTCAAAATACATAAACTTTATTTATTTGAAAATAAATAAACCCCAAGCCCCAATGTTTTTCATCCAATATTTTTCATTCCACTTTTAAAAATCGCAAATTTTGATTATGAAAATTTATATGTACCCCATGCTTCTCTACTTTGGGGAAATATTATCCACTTTTTTCTTTAATTAATAAGTTTTACCACAATTTCCCTTCACTATTATACAGAGAACAACCTTGGTACTGTTCCTGTATGTAGCGTTATATTACACATACTATAGGTTAATTTTAGACATCTTCAGGGTTCTCACTCTTGAAAAGTAAATGCTACTTATATTAGCCCATGTTTATAATTCAGTTTGCTGGTGTTTTGGAATTCATACATACAGAAGACTGCTTTGGTATTTCCTTATGTCAAAATATTAGCATATTTTATTTTGCCTTTCTAGAACTTATATACAGAATCAAACAATCAGGGTCAAACTGCCCAGGTTTGATGGAGGGAAGGTAGTTCATCTGTACAGACAACACAAAGGAAGAAATAGCTTAGGTTCCAATGGGAGCTGGGGAGAATATTTCTTAAGATAGTTCATATACGTTTTGCTAAATCAAGAGATAAAGCACTAGTAATAGGAATGCTTATAGCAGCTAACCTTTCTGAGACCTTTCCACTTGCCAGATATTGTTAAATATTGATAAACAATATCTCATTTAATCTGCCAAACCGGGATGACATCACCAAGATGGTGGCATGGCACACCCCACCCTCCATCCCTTTGCAAAGATTAACATTAGATAGAGAGCCATGAACAAAAACAATTCCAGGGGGGGCTCTGGAGTGGACTTAAGAAATTGAATCATATGGTAGTTTTATTTTTAATTTTTTTTGAGGAACCTCCACTGTTTTCTATAGCAGTTATACCATTTTACAATTCTACAAGCAGTGCACTCGGCTACAATTTCTCCACGTTCTCACTAATGCTTGTTATTTTCTGTTTATCTTTCTTTTCTTTCTTTCTTTCTCTCTCTCTTTTAGAGTAACCACTCTCATGTTGTGAGGTAATATCTCACTACAGTTTTGATTTACATTTTTCTCATAATTAGTGATGCTGAATGTCTTTTCATATGTATATTGGTCATATCATCTTTAAGAAGTGTCTATTCAAGACTTCTGCCCATTTTTTAGTAGGGCTTTTTCCTTTTTTTGTTAAGTTGTGGAATTTCTTTATATACTTTGGATATTAACCAATACCTTTGTGGTTTTCTGTAGAGCTAATCCCCACAGGCTCTGTGCCAAGCTTCTATTTCAATTGATCTCTTTCGGGGATCCACCAGTGTAAGACCAGGCAGTGAAAGGAAGAAAAGAGTTGGGGTATTTCTTTTACTTCTTTCTGCTTTATATTCTGTGTCTGGCAAAGATTATATCTCTTCTTTGGTTTCAACTCCAGTGTCAAAAGTCCACTGTATTCCCAGCTTCCTTTTAGGGATCATCTCTCTCCAATCTAGAGATCGAAGGGATTTTGATTTTATTTGTCTTGTTGCTTCCTGTTTAGTTTCCCAGCATGTATGACACTCTAGCCAAACAACGACTGCCAGAAAACACCTTGTATTAATTATTTTGTTCTTTATGCTTATGTGTGCGCTCTTCTTCTTTGGATCTGAGCCTGGGAAGCCAAACAAGATCATACTGTTTATTTGTACATTCATGATTTTTTAAAATATTAATGTTGGAATTTTGTTAGTCTCCATTTAGACCTCACATATAATTTTAATTTTTAAAAAATGTTTATTTATATTTGAGAGAGAGACAGAGGGTGAGTTGGAGAAGGGCAGAGAGGGAGGAAGACAGAATCTAAAACAGATTCTAAGCTCTGAGCTATCAGCACAGAGCGCAAAGCAAGGCTCGAACTCATGAGCTGAGAGATCGTGACCTGAGCCAAAGTCAGATGCTTAACTGACTGAGCCACCCAGGCAGCCCTGACCCTTCATATTTTTTAATTGAGATATGTTACATGTAGAAAAATGCCTAAATCTTACTTATAATTTATTCATTTGACAAAAACCATACAACTTTATGATTACCAACCCAATTAAGCTAGAACATTATCTTCACTTTGGAAATTTCCAGAGTTCGAAATCTCTACAGATACACTCTCCAGTGAAATGAAGATAACTGGTGAGAAGTATTTAAAAAACAGCCACTTTAAGTCTCTGGAAGTTGTCCTAACAGCGTACGGAAAATGAAGAAACATTTATTAAGAAAATCTACTAAAGCTCAATAAAATAGCAAGAGTCTCTTGCATTCAGACCATGATCCACTGCCTCTTTTTCCTCCTCCCAGATCAACATTACAGAAACTCCAAATCAGGTAGGTGCAGCCAAGAACACAGCACTGCTTCTACCCCAGCTCCCAGTCAAAAGCTATGGTATTCTCCCGAGAGGTTCACCTCTCCAAATTCTTTCCTACAACTTTGAGATTAGCGTGGCTGAGATGTTAGGGAATGGAGAAACCTCAAAAAAAAAACAAAGGTTACTTTCTCTTCCTGATCTAGCCCTAAAGCAAAGGTGTCAATCAGAAGGAAGTGTTCCATTGTCTCTGACATAAGTTCCAGAGCTATGGCTCAGATATTTTGATCCAGAGTAGAGGCAGCCAATAAAGAGCTTTGAAGTTCTCACTTAAAAAGCTGAACTTATTTAAAACAGTATCAGGGGAAATTCAGGCCTATGGGAATTATAAAAAAGCAAGGGAGGTTTTGATAGTAAGCAAGCTAAATGATAAGGTAGCTAGTTTACTAGAGAGAACAAGGGAAGGAGACCTAAGAAGTGTCCTCCAGGGGGAGGAATAAAGCACAGAGATTGATGTCACAAACTAGCACTGCAAAGGATACCAGGCAGCCTCTGGAACAAGTTATACCCCAGGGTATTATTGAAAACAAAAGAGCAATCAGCTGGCAATTAGTGGAATTTAATAGCTGGATGTGGCCAGAAAAGAGAGAAGAACCTGTTAAAACCATCCTCATCCCAGGGTGAATTTGTAAATATCCCAGTCTGTATACTTTGAGGAGCAATATTACAACATCCACCTGCAGGTGAAATAGACATCCTTAAAAGAATTTGGCCAATCACTAAACAAATAAAAAAGTAAACAAAAAATAAGAAGGCAGAAATAGGCAGAGAAGAAATTAGAATTGATACAATATATTATCTATAATGTCCAGGTTCCAACAAATAATTTTTTAAAATTTTTTAATGTTTATTTATTTATTTTTTTTAATTTCTGAGAGAGAGAGAGAGTGAGCAGGGGAGGGTCAGAGAGGGAAACACAGAATCTGAAACAGGCTCCAGGGTCTGAGCTGTCAGCACAGAGCCCGATGCGGGGCTCAAACACACGAACGGCAAGATCATGACCTGAGCCCGAAGTCGGACGCTCAACTGACTGAGCCACCGAGGCGCCTCCCAACAAACAATTTTGAAGTATGCAAACAAATAGGAAAGTCTGACCCATATATTGGAAAAAGAAGAAGCAGAAACTTTCTGTGAGAGGGTCTAGACATAGAAGAAACAAAGGCTTCGTAGAACACATTTATAAATATATTCAATAACTAATGGAAACCATGGTTAAAAGTAAAAAGTAATTTACACTGACTTATAAAGAGAACGTATAGATAGAGATAACATTTACTTAAAAAATGAAATTCTCGGGGTGCCTGGGTGGCTTATTCAGTAAAGTGTCCCACTTTTGATTTCAGCTCAGGCGATAATCTCATGGTTTATGGGAATCTCACCTTGCATCTGACTCCTGCAGACAGTGCGGAGCCTGCTTAGGATGTCTCTCTCTCTCCCTCTCTCTGCCCCTCTCCCACTCCCACTCTCTCTCAAAATAAACAAACATTAAAAAAGTGAAATTCTGTATTTGAATAGCACAAGAAATGAAATAAAAATTTACGAGAGGGACTCACGAGGAGATGTGAGCTACCAGGAGAAGGAATTTGCAAACCTGAAGATAGATTAATAGAGATTATGCAATTCAAAGAACAATGAGCAAAAAGAATACAGAAAAATGCAAAGACTCAGAAATTGGGATATCGTTAGGTACATCAACACGTGCATAATGGGAGTACCAGTGGTGAGGGGAGAAAAAAAAAAGAAAAGAAAAAATATATATATTCAAGTCAATAATGGTTAATATTGTCCCAAATGTGAAGAAAAACATTAATTAATATATTTCAAGTAGCTCAACAAACCTCAGGTAGAACAACTGAAGAGATTTAAACACAGATACATCAGAGTGAAAATGTTGAAAGACAACGAGAAAATATTGAGAGCAGCAAGAGAAATTAACTTGTCACATACAAGAGAAATCAAAATGTTAACAGCCAACTTCTCATCAGAAACGACTGAGGCCGTAAATTAGTGGGATGATATTTAAAGTACCAAAATAGAAAACAATGACAATAATAATATATAAAAGAAATCTATCAATCCAGGTTCCTATATTTCACAAAACTGTTTTGCAAAAGTGAAAGTGAAATGAAGATGTTCAAGCACTAATAAAAAACAGGAGAATTCATAGGTAGCGGATCCACCTTCTAAGAAATACTAAAGGAAGTAAGGATGTTCTTCAAAGGAAGGCAAATAATCCCAAACAATAATTCAAATAGAGTCACATTAATAAAAAGAGCAGCCTTAAGGAGAATTATATAAATATACAAAAATATAAGTCTATATGTCTTCTGTGTTTTCTTAATTAATTTAAAAAGCAATTGCATGAAATCTATCTATCGATCGATCTATCTGTCTATTGATCTATCTATCATCTATCTATCTGTCTATCATTTATCTGTCTAGGTATTGTTGAAACTGTAACAGATAGTAATAGATTATATTTATGAATAATATCACAAAGAAAATGAGTGGGAACAAAGTTGTATTACAGTAAGGAAGTGACACTATATGGTAACTCAAATTTATAACAAAAAAAGAAGAAAAATAGAAATGATATATAATAAAAACTAATGTAATAAATATTCTGCATCTCTCTTTGCTCTCCTTTCTTCTCTCCACTCCTTTAAAATATGTAAAATTATACAAAGTAATGATTAAAGTAATGTATTTGGGGGCTTGAAGCATATATAGATATCAACATGCATATCAATTATAGCACAGAAAGGGGGGAAAAATAAAGTTCCATAGATGTAATGCTCAGTTACTTCACCTGAAACTAATGCTACACTATATGTTAACTAACTTGAATTTAAATAAAACTTGGAAGAAAAAAAGAAAAAAATTAAAAAATAAAATGTTTGGAGCTAAAACAAATAATATAGAGGGAGAGTAGGTTGTAATAAAATGCATTTTGGAAGTCCTACATTAATTACTAAGAAAATATTCAAACAAGAAATAAAATATTAAAAGAATTAAAATATTAATATGAAAACATTCACTTGAGTTAAAAGAAAGGAGTAAAAGAGAAATAGAATAATCTAAAGACATTTGGTAAACAAACAAACAAAAAGTAAAATGTCAGACATAAATCTAAGAATACCAATAATCACATTAAATTATTTGAGTAAGATAATTCAATTAAAAGGCAGAGTTTTCTAGTTTGGGTTACAAAAAATACCTCTGTCCAAATCTACATTGTCTAAAGGAGACATTTACACTAAAATATAAAAATACGTTGAAAGTAAAAGGATGGAAAAAGAAATATCACAAAATAGCACCAATATGAAAGGTAGAGTAACTATGCTAATCAATACAATAGATTTTAAACAAAATTGTTACTAGACAGAAAGGACATTTTAAATGATAAAAGCCAATCATTCAAGAAAAAGGTACCTATGACAGATTATAATAAGAAATAGACAATTCAACAATGGTGGGAGGTTTAGATACCCCGCTTTCAATAATCAATAATCCAGCTAGTTAGAAGATAAACATGAAAGTAAAGACATGAAGAAGATTAAAACCCAGTAGACCTGAGACATCTCTAGAACACTCCATTTAATAACAGAACATAATTCCTTTCAAGTGAATATGAATTATTCTCAAGGATAGACCATATGATAGACCATAAAGTGAACTTTACTACATTTAAAAAGATTGAAATAGGAGCACATGTACCCCAATGTTCATAGCAGCACTCTCCACAANGGATTTTAGGGAGATTAAGAAATATGCAGAAACTAGTGCACTTTGTGTAAAAGACATGACAGAAAAATTTGAAAATGCTTTAAGATGAATGGAAATAAAAATACAAGATCCTGGGGCACCTGAAATCTCAGTGGTTTAAACGTCTGACTTTTCAATTCTGCTCGGGTTGTGATCTCACTGTTGTAAGGTAGAGCCCAGCTTTGGTCTCCTCATTCAGTGCAGAGTCTGCTTAGGAATTTCCCTTTCCCTCTCTCTGTCCCTCCCTCTCTCGCTCGCTCTCTCTCTCTCCATAAATAAATAACCATTTATTTATTTATTTATTTTGTTTATTTCTGAAAGAGAGAGAGAGAGAGCATGAGCACTGGAGGGGCAGAGAGGGGAAGGAGGAAGAATCCCAAGCAGTCTCTATGATGTCAGCAAAGCCTGATGTGGGACTTGAACCCACGAGATCATGACCTGAACCAAAATCAAGAGTCAGAAACTTAACTGACTGAGCCACCCAGATGCCCCAATAAACATTCAAAAAACAAATACAAAATCTACATCCAAGTTATTTTTCCTCTACAAAATCAATTTGAAAAATAAAATTAAGAAAACATATCATTTTATAAAGGAAATGAAACAAAATACCTCAGAATAAATTTAATAAAAATAGAAAACTTATACTCTGAAAACTACAAAACATTGTTGAAAGAAATCAAAAGGAACTTAATAAATAAATAGATAAGTAAATAAAGGAACTTAAATAAATAGAAAGATATCTATTGTTCATGGACTGAAACATGTAATATATTGATATGGCAATATTCCCCAACCTGATCAAGAGATTCCACAATATCTATCAAAATCTCATCTATCTTCTTCACAGTCATTGACAAGCTGATTGTAGAATTTTGGAATCCAAGGGATACAGAATGACCAAACTATAGCTGGGGGAAAAGAATAATAATTTTGTGAACTTATACAGCCCATTTCTCTGGTAATCAAGACAGTATACTACTGGAAAACATAGGCACATAGATCAATAGAATAGAATTGAGAATACAAAAATAATTCCTCACATTCATGACTTAATTGATTTTTACAAGGTCCCAAAACAGTTAAACAGGGAAAGAATAGGCTTTTCAACAGATGGTATGCCACAACTGAATATCTGCATGTGAAAGAATTGTGTTGGGCCTCTTCCCCACATAATATACAAAAATTAACTCAGAGTTGGGCATCCAAGTGTGAAAGATGCAAATTATCAAATTCTTAGAAGAAATATAGGGCTATATTTTCGGCACCTTTGGTTTTTTAATGCCTCTTGAACATGACAACAGAAGTTTATGGCAATCAAAAAATAAATAGATAAGTTGGGCTTAAAATGAGAAGCTTTTGTGCTTTAAAGGATACCATCAGGAAAGTTGAGAAGACCATCTTCTGAGCTGGAGACAATATTAGGAAATCATATTATCTTATATTACACTTGTATCTCATACATAATATAGGGATAACTATCATAAAACAATAATCAAAAATTGAGTAGATCAACTGAAAAATTAGTAAATGATCTGAATATATCTTCTCCATATAACGTATAGAAATGGCCAATAAGCACACAAAAAATGTACAATATTATTAGTCTTCTTGGAAATACAAATCAAAACCAAAAGGAGATACCACTTTACACTCAATAGGTTACTTATAATAAAAAGGATACATAAAAGTAAGTGTTGATTCTAACTAAATTAAGAGATGGATGATAGTAACTGTTGACAAAGATGTTGGAGCTCTTGCAGTTTGTGGAAAACATTCTGGCAGTTTCTCAAATGTTTAAACATAGAGTTATCACATGACTTAGTAATTTCACTTTTATATACATTGCCAAAAAAATGAAAACTATGTCTACACAAAATCTTTTACATGAATTTTCACAGTAGCATCATTTATGATAGCCAAAAAAGTTGGAAACTTCAAATTTTTATCAACTGATAAATGGATAAATTAAATGAGACATGCATGTAACAGAATATTATTTGGTAATTAAAAGCAATGATGTGTTAGCACATGATACTCCATGGAAAAATCTTAAAAACATGCCAAGTGAAAAAAAGTCAATTACAAAAGATTATATATTATTTGCTTCCATTTATATAAGATATCAATGTAGACAATCTCCATCACACTCCCTTCCAGTTAGTCTCAACCCTCCATAGGCAACTTCTGATTCATCACCATAGATTATCTGAACTCAATTTAATCTTTTTTCAGCTTCACCCATGTTGTTGCATGTATCAATATTCCATTGACTGTATTGCTTACTAGAGTTCCATTGTACTAATTACCACAATTTGTTTATCCATTCTTCTGTAGATGACATTTGGATTATTTCCAGTTCTTGGCTGTTATTAATAAAACAGAATATTCTTGGACAAGTCTTTTCATGTACATATGTGTTTATTTCTCTCAGGCCAAAAAAAAAAAAAAAAAAAAAGGAATCCAAAAACATATGTAGTATTTGATTTCAGGTTCTAAGGAAATGTATGTCAAACTTTGTTATGAACTGCCACAGCTTTTGTAGAGAGGTGGCACCATTTTACAATCATACCAGCAATGTATGAGAATTTGGGTCCTCTAAGTGTTCACTAAAATCTGTGGTAGGTATGAAATGCTTTAGCATTATGGTTTTATTTAAAACTTTTCTGATGACTTAATGATGCTGAGTATCTTTTCATTTGCTTATTCATCATTTCTCTATCTTTCATGAAGTCCTTTTTCCAAGTCCTTTTCTTATTTAAAATATTTTACTTAAATTACATATATTTTGCTATTTGTTATTAATCTCTCCATGTGTTCATTTTATACCTTAGATATATGTACTTTTTTAGATACATAATCACAAGTCATTTTTCCATTCTGTGGTTTGTGTTATTATTTTCAAAATGGTGAATTTTGACCAGTAGAAGTGTTTGTTTTGTAGAAATCACTTTTTCAACTTTTGGTTTTTACAGTTAGTGCCTTTTGTGTTTTGTCTAAGAAAACTTTTTTTGAGAGCTAGTTCCCCAAACATTTTCTTATGTTTATTTCTAGAAACTTCATACTTTTAGCTTTTGTGTTTAGGTCTATACTCTCTTATAAATTAATATTCATGTGTGTTTAATAAAAGAACAGCGAGTTTCATTAATTTCTGTAATTTTATATAGACATTAGAGTACAGTTTATTGAAATATTTCTCTTTCTGTATTGAATTATTTTGTCTACATTGGTAAAAATTAATTGATAGCATAAATGTGGATATTTTTTTATTTCCCTATATTATCTCATCTATTTATTCATATAACCTGATACTAGTATAACATTGTCTTAATTATTTTAATGTTGGGGAATTCCCTTTTTTATGATTAATTTGGCTTTTCTAGGTCTTTTCCTTTCTACTTGATTTTTAGAATGTTCCTGATACTTAGATTTTTTTAAATTTACAATATAATTTTTCAAATTCTGTTTAATCTACAGATAAATTTGTGAAAATTTGACATCTTGAAAATATGGAATCTTTTATTACAATTAACATTCTAATATAAATTATATTGTTCAATTTCTCAGTATTAGTTTGTATTTTTCAGAGCACAGATGTGGCATGTTCTCTGTTTAAAGCTTTCCAAGCTAATTTGTGTTGCCCAAATAATATATTTCCTATATTTTATATTCTAATACATTGCTGCTAGTATAAACAAACATTACAATTATTATTCATATATTAAGTTTACATTTAAAATATTATTTTCTTTTGAAAATTATTTTGTTATTGCACAAGATAATGCAATTGATTTTCAAATGTTAAGTGAAGCTTGTATTC
>NW_027530500.1:3037492-3040684 GCF_008692635.1 Crocuta crocuta
CTCGTATAAATTCCACTTGGCCATAACATAGTAGTCTTTATATATATATATAGGTTGAATTTGTTAATATTTTATTAAGGATATTTGTGCCTATATTCATGACAAGTATTGATCTCTAATTGTTTTTCTTATCAGGTCTTGATTAGATGTTACATCAAATTCTGCTGATTTCATAAAATGTGTTGGGAGTGTTCCCTCTGCTTCTATTCTCTTAAAGCATTGATATAAGTTTAAGATTTTCCTTAAAAATTTTACGTAACTCACTGGTGAAAGCTTCAGCCCTATAGTTTTCTTCTGCTTTCTGTTCTGGTTGATAAAAGTTTCGATTTAGTGTCAATGTACTTCATCTGAAGGTATCTTTTTGCATTTCTTTTATGTGAAAAGTATTTAACTTCATTTTTGAAGACTATTTTAACTAGATAGAGAATTTTTTTTATCCTCCAGAACTTTTAAAATGTCCTTTCATTATCTTCGACCTCTATTGCTTCAGGCAAGAAATTGACTATCTTTTCTGCAATCGTCCTCATGTATATAATGTGCCTTTCAATTTGTGATTCTTGATCTCTGCTGACTGTGATGTGTTGCAGAATGATCTTTTGGATTTATCCTGCTCAGGGTTTTGGACGTATTAATTGTTTGCCTAATGAAATATGAAGAATTTTCCCCTCAAGTATGTTTTTTTGCTCTCTCCTCTACCTTTCTCCTCTCCTTTTGGAGCTGTGTTTACATATATGCTAAATAACTATAGAGAACTGAGATTTCAACAACTTATTTTTCCATCATCTTTCTGTGATCCAGATTACAGAATGCCTATTGTTCCACCTTTTGTTTCCTTGATTATATTTTCTGCCATCTATCTGCTCTTACGCCAATATATTAAACTTTTATTTCAGATATTTTACTTTTTAATTTTAGAATACAAAATTGGTCTTTTTTATCATTTGCATTCCTACACTGCTATTTACCATCTGTTTGTTCATCATGCCACCTTTTTTATGTTATTCAGCATATTTGTAATAGGTTCTTCTAAGTGCTTGTCTGATAATTCGAACATCTGTGTGAATTATAGGTCTGTTTCTATTGGCTGATGTTTTTCTCTTAATTATGGTTTGTATTTTCATGTTTCTTCTCATGTATAGTGTTTTCATTGCATGATGAACATTATATATACATAGAGAGTTTATGCTTCTTGTTTTTGTTCTCTGCATAATATTGCTTTTGTTTAAGTAGGAAGATAAATTACTCTCTGACAACTTTGAACTTCTGGATGCTTGTCATATGTTGCTAGTGAGACTATGTTCATTTTGGCCTTTTGTTTTACAGAAAATCGTTAGGTATAGAATGTTCTTTACTCCATAAGTATATCCTTTCTTGGGAATCAATAGAAAGCTTGGTGAATTGTTCCTCTAACTTGGTGGGATTAAAGCTATAAATACTATATTCTCTTTGGTGAATGATAGTTGAAGTCTCTGTACATATTTTGAAGGTTTTCAGCTATTATTTTTCATCAAACTCTCTGATGTGTTCTCCATACATGCATAGTTTATGGTTCAGATAGAGGTGTGAGATCAGCTCACATACAGGTTTCACGTATTCTCTTTTTGTGGCTTACTACTCTAATAGAATTTTAGACCTTCATTTAGAGCTTTCTGGCAGCCCCAGAAAATGGCTTTATGCTGTACGTCTTAGAGGATGCTCTCAGGGGGAAAAAATAACTCATATGAACATAAACTTAAGTCTTGCATATTTTTAAAGATTAAAATCTATGTAATTTAGTTGCTATTAAAATTAGCTATTTTTATCTTTTTTGCCTACCTCGTTGTTAAGTATATGTCAGAAATGGAATGATTTGAGTATTTTTGCTTTGACACTGACCTCCGTGCTGATGCCATAATTATGCATGTTATCAGTTTGATTTTCTATGTATTTCAGTGGGGAATTATATTACTTTCAAAAGGCATTTCCTTCATTTACTTTATATCATTTTTCTTAGTTAAACTTACTTGTGTAACTCAGTTGGCTAGCATTTTGGATTATCATTTACCCTTTTATTATTATTATTATTTTCTTAATTATTTAAAAAAATCACATCGTAGGACATTTTACTAATTTACTAAGAGTGCATTTTAAAAATGGGATTAGAGAGGGGGTGGGTCTGGGTGATTCATTTGAGCTTCTGACTTGGGCCTAGCTCATGAGCTCATGGTTTCTGGGTTTGAGCCCCACTTGAGACTTTTGTGCTGGTAGCTTAGAGTCCGCTTCAGATTCTTTGTTTCCCTCTATCTCTCCGCTCTTCCCCCACTCATGTGCATGTCCATGCTGTGCTCTCTCTAAAAAATAAACATTAAAAAATGGGATTAGATATTGAATGTCATTACTCTTTTTCGATATCTCTTAGAATAATCTTACTACTCTATTTTACTTAAAGAAAACATGAATACTGTTTTTTTTAATGTTTTTATTTATTTCTAGGAGAGAGAGAGAGACAGCGTGAGCAGGGGAGGGTCAGAGAGAGAGGGAGTCACAAACTGAAACAGGCTCCAGGCTCTGAGCTGGCAGTCAGCACAGAGCCTGACGCGCGGCTCGAACCCACGAACCGCGAGATCATGACCTAAGTGAAAGTCAGACGCTTAACCGACTAAGCCACCCAGGCACCCCAATGAATACTGTTAATAGACATCATTAGTATTAATAATTTGTTTGTTCCAAAATAAATATTACTTGGTCATAGAATATTACTTTAATACATAAATGGGTTTTATTTTCCATGGTTTATTTGGAACTTTTGAATTTCCATTAACAAATGAAACTGATATTTTTTTCTTTTTTTCACATCTTTGTAAGTTTGTGATGAAAAGTTTTACAAGCTCCAAAAACATAGTGTGACACTAACTTTTATTCTTGGAAGTTATTTATTAAATGATTTTTGTAATTAAAAGCTTATAAAAAAACTCATTTGCCAAGAGTTTTGCCAAGGGGGATAATTTTTTTCCCAGTTAATTTAGAGTTGTATATCTTTCAAAATTTCTACCTTTTTAAATGCAAATAGTTGATATTTTTCATATAGTAACCTTTACATTTATATCCTAAAATGCATTAATATTAATTAGTATGATAATTTCCTTTTGACTACTTTATTTGATTGTATCTGTTATTTTTTTGTTTTTTTTCTTCTAGTTTAGTATTTCTAGG
>NW_027530500.1:3040735-3063245 GCF_008692635.1 Crocuta crocuta
AGTAACCTTTACATTTATATCCATGACCCAAGCGAAAGTAAGACGCTTAACCGACTAAGCCACCCAGGCGCCCCTGATTGTATCTGTTATTTAATTGTATATTAACTTCTAGTTTAGCTACTTTTTAGAAGTCTTTATATTTTTTTCTTTTAGAATACACTTGTCTTTTTTTTTAATATTTTATTTATTCCTGAGAGAGAGAGACAGCAGGAGCAGGGGAGAGTCAGAGAGAGAGAGAGATACAGAATCCAAAACAGGCTCCAGGATCTGAGCTGGCAGTCAGAACAGAGCCTGACGCGGGGATCAAACCCACGAACCGTGACATCGTGACGTGAGCTGAAGTCGGACACTTAACTGACTGAGCCACCCAGGCACCCCTAGAAGTCTTTATATTTTAAGTAGCTTTGCCTTTACCCACATTGACACACCATAATCATTCAGAGACCATAGTTTATCTCTGGGTTCCCTGTTGCTGTTGTATACCCTATGTGTTTGGGCAATTATAGACATGTTTATCCATCATTATGGTATCACACAGGTTATTTTCACCATCCTAAAAATCTTCTGTGCTCTGTTTAGTCATCTCTTCCACCTACCCCAACCCTGGCCACTACCAATCTTTTTATCTCCAGTTTTGCCTTTTCCAGAATATCATACAATCAGAATCATACAATATATAGCTTTTCCAAGCCGACTCTTTCATTTACTGTTACGTATTTAAGTTTCCTCCATGTCTTTTTATGTCTTCATAGCTCATTTCTTTTTAGCACTGAACAATATTTCATTGTCTGATGCACCACAGTTTGTCAATTCACCTGTTGAGGGCACCTTGGTTCTTCCAACTGTTGATAATTATGAATAAAGGTACTATAAACATCGATTTGCAGGTTTTTGTGTGGACATGCATTTTCAACTCTTTTTGGGTAAATATCAAACACTACAATTTTTGGATCAATGGTTAAGAATAGATTTAGTTTTGTAGGGAATTGACAGGTGTCTCTGAAACTGGCTGTACATTTGGCATTCCCACCAGCAATGTATGAGAGTTCCTGTAGTTCCACATCTTAATCAGCGTTTGTTGGTGTCAGTGTTCCAGATTTGGATGGCTGTGTGGTGGTATCTCATGATTATTTTCACTTGCATTTCTCTGATGACATATGGTGTGGAACATCTTATTCTTATTTTCCATCTGTGTATCTTCCTTGGTGAAATGTCTTGTTCAGGTCTTTCACACACTTTTTAATAGGTTTGTATGTTGTTTCATTGTCACACTTTAAGTATTCTTAATATATTTTGAATAATAGCCCTTGATCAAAAGTGTCTTTTTAAAAATACGTTCTCCCATTCTGTGGTCTTTCAATTGCCTTAATGTTATTGCTCAAAAAGCAGATGTTTTACATTTTTACGAAGTCCATCTAACAATGATTTCTTTTATGGTCATCCAGGATTTCTCTGTTATTATCTTTTAGGAGTTTTACAGGTTTGTACTTTACTTTTAGCTGTATCATCCATTTGGAAATAATTGTTGTGAAGAGTATCAGTTTTGTGTCTAGATTTATTTATATATTTTTGCATGTAGATGTCCAATTGTACCAGTACCATTTGTTGAAGAGGCTATCTTTGCTCTATTGCACTGTGTTTCCGTCTTTGTAAGAGATCAATTGATTATATTCTGGGCTTTTTATTCTGTGCCATTTGTTTACTTGTCTATTCTTTTTATCTTGATTGTTGTTTTGTGTATTTTTCTTTCTAGATTTTCTTTTACGTATTGACTAGTTTTTGCTTGTCTAATTTTCAAACATAATTTTCAAAGTTTAACAACTTAGATTCATCATTTATTTTTTTATTTTTAGAGAGAAACAGAACACAAGTGGGGAAGATGAGCAAAGGGGGAGAAAGAGAGAGTCTTAAGTAGCCTCCACAGTCAGTGCTAAGCCTGACAAGGGGCTCTATTCCATGACCATAAAATCATAACCTCAGCTGAAATCAACAGTTGGAGGCTCAATTGACTGAGCCACCCAGATGTCTCTATATTTATCAATTTTAATGCTAATTTGTTTTCTAATAAAGTAAGTCCTGCTCCAGCCTGTGCAATTACTTTCACTTATTGTGTGCAAAAGCTAGCTCATGTGTGCTTCCAATTACATCTACTTTAGCACTAAAAGGGGTTTGCATATGAATTTCATTGAAGTATAGTTTGGGGCACATCATAGAAGTGTTGTATGTGCTGCTCCAATTTTAATTTAGAATCTAAATATTCTATAATTGCAAATTTGATGTCTTATATGATGTAAGTATTATTTTAATAATTCCTAACTTCCAAATAGGTTGGCTCTTTTATTTATACTTTTGTTACAAAAACACATATTTATTTTTGAAGTAAATAGTTGTAACAAATTCTATATTTGTGTAATTGCTGATTTTGTTTATCTATTGCATCAATTTTCAAGGCATTTTTCCTTAAAAATCCATTTGCTTCATTTATTAAGGCATTGTTTTGATTTATTTCCAAAAACACAATAAAATGTTTTGAAAATTTGTATTTTATAAATATTAAACATTCTTAGTTTTTATTTACAAGCCAATTAATGCACATAATGAGTGAAACAAAAATATACTAGAAGAAAATATTAACTCTTCTATACTGCAGTTTATATTCTGTCTAAAAATGTTAACTGCTCAAAATGTGTCCATAAGATTAAACTTTCTTGTATTTTGAGTTTATGAGATTTCTGTCACTGTTATTGGTATCCTTTTATTGATACTTTTAAAAAATTCTTTTTGTTTGTTTATTTTTTTTTTTTTTTTGAGAGAGGGAAACAGAGTGTAAGCAGGGGAAGGGCAAAGAGAGAGGGAGACACAGAATCCAAAACGAGGTCCAGGCTCTGAACTGTCAGCACAGGGCCCGATGTGGGGCTCAAACTCATGAACGGCAAGATCATAACCTGAGCCAGAACCAAGAGTCAGACTCTTAACCGATGGAGCCACCCAGGCACCCCCCTCTTGATGCTTTTAAGAATAAAAATGGATTACACAATACTCGTCACTCTTAAATTTTCATTTTCATGTAATGCACTAACATGGGTGTTTTTAAGAGTATCATGTAACTACAGATATCCCCATTGACATTTTATGAGAATACCTCTCACTCTGCATCCTTGCCAACACTGGTTGTGGGCTAACATCCTATTTTACATATTTTTTCATTTATTGGTCAGACTAGCATCTAAACTGATGTCAATTTTATTTAATTTGGATTTCCAAGATTATGAGCCTGTTGAGTGTCTTTGTGTGTATTTTAGGGCCTTGTGTTTTGTTTCCAGTGAAATATTCATTCATGGTCTTCTGCCTTTTATATTGGACTGTTCTTTTTCTTTTTCCTGTGGATTTATAAAAACTCCTTTCATATTCTGAATCCTAATCCTGCTTCAGGATATACTGATGGCAAATACTTTTCCATCACTTTGGATTTTAATTTTGTCCTGCTTATTCTAAAATTTTAATGGAGCCTTTTTTTTTTATATAGTTCACTTAGTATGTTAGTGCCATTAGAAAATCTCATCAACTTAGAATAATAAAGCTAATTTCTTATCTTCTTTCAAAAATCTTAAAGTTTTGCTCATTATATTTAAAACATTAATACAATGGCAATTAGCATTTGGAATGGTATGAAGTCAGAATACTGTTTCTTAGTGTTATTTCCCCACATTATTAACTAACAAAGTCTCAACATTATTTTTTTGAATCTTGCCATTTTACCATTTGTTTATTTATTCAATTGATATTTACTGAGCACCTATTATGTGCCAGGCACTGCTTCAGGTATAACATTTATATAAAATTATGAAGGCATTTAGAATACATCAGTGAACAAAATAGACTCCTAATCTCAATGGAGCTTATGTTCTTGTAAAGGCAGACAGTAAACAGAAACATAATAAATTATTACCATGCAGAGTAAGGGAGAAGGGAGTAAGTGCTATGCAAACTAAGAACAAGTTAAACTGGATGAGAAAGTGTAGGCAAGTTAGATATAGCCCTCATTAAAACAGAATTTAGGCAAAATTCTGAAAATGTAGACATGTAGGCAAAGAACATCCACTTAACAAGTCCTAAAATTCACAACTGCTTAGTAGTTTTTTTAAGTTTATTTATGTATTTGAGAGAGAGAGAGACAGAGAGAGAGAGACAGAGAGAGAAGGAGAGAGAATCCCAAGCAAGTGCCATGCTGTCAGTGCAAAGCCCCATGTGGGGCTCCATCTCACCAACTATGAGATCATGACCTGAGCTGAGATCAAGATTTGGACGCTAAACTGACTGAGCCACCCAGGCGCCCCACAGCTGCTTGGTATTTTTCAGGCAAAATAAGAGAGCAATGAGCCAGATATAGAGGAAGGAAGAAGAGGGCTGGCAGATGAGATGCAAAAGGACGGGGGCAGCTAGTACATGTGCATAATTTACAGCACTGTAGTGATGTTGGTTTTTACTGAGATGGGAACTCACTATAGAGTTTTATGCCAAGAGTGATCTTCTCTGACTTGTATTTTTAAAAGATTACTTTTGAGGCTTCATCAGGAATTGGGTTGACAGGGGAGTGAGGGCAGAGAAATCATTGAAGAGACAATGGAGTTCTCTAGCAGCACATGAGAGTGGCTCAGGCTGCAGAAGGCAGTAAAAAGTGGCAAAGCTCTGAGTACCGTGGGAATGAAGGCCAACAGGATTTCCTGATGGATATACAGTTTTAGAATATTCCAAGGATGTTGGCTACAATACTTGCCTAATCAGCTGGAAGGACTGCGTTGCCATTACTGAGATGGAGATGGCTGTGGTGAATTATATTTGCAGGAGGGCAAAGTGAATTTTGCTTTTGTTTTTCAGAAGCTCTACTAGACAGAGTTCGCCTGCCTTTTCAGTCTGCTTTAGCCACTTATTACTCCAACCACTTCTTCAGTGTCCAGTCTATGCATATTTCAGACATCTTTGTGTGTGGGAAGCCTGGCAATATTTTGCCTAAAGCTCATCCCATGAACTTTACAATTCACACTGCAGAGACTTCTGTATCTTTGCAGCTTAAATAGTTCAGGAGGCTACCTCTGTCTTCACACATACTGTACCCCACCCAAAGAGACCACCCTGGGCAATGTCTCCCAGATGAACAGTTCTTGATGCACTTCTCAAATTTGAGAGCCTCAAGCTCCCAGAGCTAGCCAGTAAAGTAGGAGCGATAGATGGAATGCAAATAAAGACTGTCCAAAAAGAGGAAGTGATTAACTGACAAATTCTACTGACACACTAAGTAAAATGAGGAATCAAATGTGACCATTGGTTTATCAATCTGGAAGACTCTGGTGACCACAGCAGGACCACAGGTACAAAAGAATGCCTGCATCATTGTCACTCATATTCTGCCAGAGGAACCAGGAATTACTGTTCCCATGGGGACTAAGGCTCAAACCACCTCTCTGTTGCTATGGACAAGGGTAAGAACAAACTTTGTTAGAAAATTAGCAGTCACCCCCCGCAGATCAGATCATTTATTTCCATCTCTGATATGAGGATTATTTACTTCTCCATTTGTTTCTAGTTTATACTATTCTTTTACATTGAGGTCAGCAAATATATTCTCTGTGGTGGTGAGTTTATAACATTTATTGAGACTTTTTTTCCTGTCTTAGAATATAGGCTACTCTTATGTATGTTCATTTGCTCAAAAAGAACCTCTATTCTCTATTTATAATATGTTAATTTTCCTTGTTTTCTTTTAAATCTTATCAAACTTGTTCCTATAATTTTCTATATAACTGCTTATTTTTTGTTCAGTCTCTGCCTTTCTGAGGTTACTTTATAATATTGGCACCACATTTAAATGGCTCATTTACCTATACATTCTGACAATTATTATTTTATGAATGTTATATTATTAGATACATATTGATATATTAATAATACATATTTATCAGTAGTTTATGTTTGCTTATATTCCATTTCATAAAATATAAAAATTGCTTCATATTTGCTGAGTTGCTTTATCTTTTCTTTTCATATTCTCAGTATTTTTAATGTTTATTTATTTTTGAGAAAGAGGCAGACAGAGTGCAAACGGGAGAGGGGCAGAGAGAGAGGGAGACACAGGATCTGAAGCAGACTCCAGTCTCTGAGCTGTCAGCACAGAGCCCGTCGCAGTGCTTGAACTCACGAACCCTGAGATCATGACCTGAGCCAAAGTTGGACTGACTCAGCCGACTGAGCCACTGGTGTCCCTCTGTATTTTTTTTTCTTTTAAATCTTCTTGCAGGCAACATATTGTATCTTGTTTCTTTAAACAATAAAACAGTTTTCTGAGTTAGTAAATTAAGCCCATCTGAAGTTCTATAATTTCTCTTACTATCAGAACTCTTTTCTGTCATTTGGTTTCATATATTTTTGAATTGTCATTCTTTTCTCTTTCCTTTTTGTAGTTTCATTGCCTAGAAACATTTTATCTGATTATTTGAAAGTTATATATATGTAGTTTTTTCTTCAGTGGCTGCTGTAATTATCTTTTTCTTGCTGATTTTGTTATCTTTAATAAAGTTTGTTTCTCCCATGAACATGCCAAGCACTTCAGAAAGTTCTCAATCGGCACCAACTTTTCCTTCCACACTCTCTGTCCCTCACGTGTGCTGCTCTTATCTCTTGAACTTGTAATGCTATGTACTATATGACATACATTTTAAAATCCTTAATCCTTTATACATCTTACTAATTATTGATTCATTCTTACCTTTTCACAGCATTCTTTGGTTTTGTTTTCATTTTGCTGAAAAACCTCCTCCAAATCATTTTCAAAGTGAAATTTTATATTATAAACAATCTAAGGTGCTGAATTCCTGAAAATGTTTTTATCGTTTTCCCTTATTTAAAATATACAGTAACTGAATATGCAATGCCAGGCTCAAAGTTATTTGAAATTTGAAGAGCGTATTACCATCTTTCTCTTGACATCTGAAGTTATTGATGAGATGTCTGATAACATCCGGATATTGAACCTTCACGGAGATCAGTTCTTTATCTCTGAAGGGTTTTAGAATTGTCCTTTTGTATTTAACCTTCTTAAATGTTACTGGATAGATCTCTTTTCTTATCATTGCATTTGTCATTCCATGATTTCTTTCAAAGTGAGGTATTTCAACGTTTATATATTAAAAAGGTTATTATTGCTTCAAATAATTCTTCTCTTTTATTTACATTTACATGTATCTATTTATTTCTTCTCCCATGTTTCAGACATGTCCATTTCTTCTTGTATCTCTTTTTTTTCTTTTATAGTTTATTGTCAAATTGGCTTCCATATAATATCTCTTTTATTTCTTAGCTTGAAAAAGAATGTCTATACATGCTGTCCTGATGTTTTCTTGAATTATCTGATCTGGTCTAATGTTCATTAATTTATTCTCTAGCTCTATCTATTATACTATTTAATTTCACAGATTTGCCTCTTAAAACTTTAAGTCTGTGTGTATATACTATGTGTGTGTGGGGGGGTGTGTATATAGTAAAACCTTGAATTGCTGGTAACTTTTTCTGTGAGTGTTCTGCAAGATGAGCAAACATTCCTAATAAATTTTAATTTGACAAATGAACAATGTCTATTAAGACAAGTAATACTTGATGCTGAACATCACATGATCACAACTGAGCCAATAGTTCTTGCAAATCGCTTTGACATACAAGTGCTTTGGATTACAAGCATGTTTCTAGAATGAATTATGTTCACAAACTAATGCTTTACTTTAATTGCTTCAATTTTTCTGCTTTGTTCCTCCATATATCTGCGTGTTTGTGCCAATATTCTACATGGATTATGTTTAATTAAGTTGTATATCCGTGGCATGGATTCTATTAAGTTTATAGCAGTTGTTTGGTTTCTTACCTTCATTTATAAATGGATGGATGGCTTTCCACATGAATTCATATCCACTCAGACTATCAGCTACATCGCCTGGCAATATGCACTAAGCAACATAAGGGAGGGGTGTATCTAACTTCGGAGAGCTCCAGTTAAGACAGACTGGGCACGTGGAATTTGCTCTTTGCTCAGCAGAACACTGGCTTCCTCTCTGTTGCCTCACTAGTAGTAGCCTTTGGGAACGAGTTGTCCCCTAGCCCTCGGTTTATGGACAGGGAAGAAAGGAGGACATACCCAGGGCTCCTCTTTGCAGTGGGGAAGCTTCCTTTGTCAGGCTGAGTGGATCCTGTGGCTTCTCTACCTGTTAGCAGTACCTGGGCAGGTGACGTTTCTCCTGGTGCAATGAGCAAATGGAAGGCGCCTAAATGAAAGCTTCTCCCAATGCATCTCCCTCATCCCAGACTATGTTTTCTCCTCAGACCACTGGTTTCTCATAGCACAGATGCTACTCCGGATCTTTATGCTTCCTTCCCCTGTGCTCAACTGGGGACAGGTGGGCAGGAGCAGCACTCACAGCTGGAGTCTCTTCCCCATTTTGCCAGGACTCTCAAGTCTCATATAATCTCTCCTCAATATATGGTGGGTTCTGTTTTTTATTCCTCCTATGGTTTAAGTAGTCACACTAGGAGTTTATCTATGGGTTGGTCATTTCAAAGCAACAGTTATATTTAACTTTTGAAATATTTGTCTTCCAATTTTCCTAACTTAATTTCTTATATTTCTTAAATTCTCCTTATAATTTGTTATTATATAAAAATTATTATATAATTATATTAATTATAAATGAATAACATATTAATTATATGTGATTGTACATTAATACATTATATAATATGAGTTATATTAAAATTAATTAATATCAGTATTATTTATTATATAATCTTATATGATAACAAATTATAAGGAGAATTTAAGAAATATAAGAAATTAGGTTAATTGAATTATTTCTGGCTTATGTAAGCTTGTTACAAGGTTTTTACATTACTAATAAAAACATTTATAATGAGAAATTTTCCTCTGAAAATATCCAGGCTCCATCCTTAAGATTTTTTTTGGTAAAATATTCTCATTTTGTTACTTTCCAAGTAGTTTTCACCCTTGAATTGTTTTTAAAGAAGATATTTCTTAATTTCCAAATGGCCACTTTTTGTTTTTCAGTTTTGGTTTGCCAGTTTTTTTCATGTTTATATCTGGTTTTATTTTGTTATTTTCAAGGCTATATCCTATAAACACTTCTTTGAATATTTGTTGTGAGTATCTTTGATCTATAGAATTCTTAAAGATTTATTTAAACATTTATTAATGCCATTTTTATTTTTTTAATCAAAGTTTTCTTTTTTTAAGTTTATTTATGTATTTTGAGAGAGAAAGAGCCAGCAGGGGAAGGGTGGAGAGAGAGGGAGAGAGAGAGAATCCCAAGTAGGCTCTGTAGAGTCAGCACAGAGCTCAGTGTGGGGCTTGAACTCATGAACCATGAGATCATGACCTACACCAGAATCAAGAGTTGGTGGCTTAACTGGCTGAGCCACCCAGGTGCCCCTCAAAGTTTCCTTTTGTTGATATAGTGGGACTCCTGTTATTTGATGTATTAAGATTTCAGATTATTATAACTTTTTGTTAATTCTGTTTTATATCTTTGTATTTTATTACTTTTCCAGTGCAATATTTTAAGCTGTATTTTTAATATTAATATTGAGTTTACACTGGTTTTGTTTATCCTTTACTTTGATCCTTCATTTATCATTTTTATTTTTATTTTTTTATTTAAATTTTTTTAAATGTTTTATTTATTTCTGAGAGAGAGAGAAAGAGAGAGAGAGAGAGAGGCAGTGTGAGCAGGGGAGGGTCAGGGAGAGAGGGAGACACAGAATCTGAAGCAGGCTCCAGGCTCTGAATTAGCTGTCAGCACAGAGCCCGATGTGTGGCTTGAACCCACAACCCGCGAGATCATGACCTGAGCTGAAGTCGAATGCTTAACCAACTGAGCCAGCCAGGCGCCCCTCATTTATTATTTTTAATAACTACATATACTTAAATCATTTTTAGCCCAGTATGACTATCTTCAGTGGAGAGATTCAGTCCTTTCACATTTTTTTTAACTGAAATATTTTATTTTGTCCCCTCTATTATTCTATAGTATTTGTTATGCATTTGAAATTGTGTCTTTCTTTTTTATTTTCCGACTTTGCTTCTTATGGTCAATTTCTTCTCTTTCTTCAATTCCTCCTCTTCACATACTAACCATCTCCCTAACCCTCCCACAACCACATGCACACACCACTCCTGCCCTTTGATTAAAGTGGTTAACTTTTGGGGTAAAATAATCATGATAATATAATATAATTGCATGTCTATGTGTATATTTCACTTATATACGATGCTTATATTTTATGTATTCAATTTCTCCTTTTGTCTGAGATGAAATATTTGTGAAACATAACTTCCTCACTAACTTTGCCACCCTTTAACTTTATGTGTTTCATTTGAGCAACTTAAAATATTATATTCAGCTTTTATTAGTATTTTTATATTTCTCTATGTTATTAACTCATACTTGGCATTTATAGTACACATTTATAAACAGATTTTGTCATATCTTTAGTCTTAGCATAATTAATTTCCTACTATTCTTTCCTGTGTTATTTGTCTTCCTTTATATTGACCTCTTTGGTTTGTGTGGACTAAATTGGAAGAGAAAGACAAGTGCTAGTTGAGGGGTTTCTTTGTTTTGTAGATAAGAACATGAAGTTTATTCTTGAAGTCCTACAAATCTAAAACTTGGCTGTATTTGCCCTGAAGGGTTCATTTATTCATCCAGTGCAACTTTTTTGAGTATCCCTCTGTGCAAGGCACTGCTTTAGGATTTGAGAGCACAGCAGAACACAAAATGGGTGTAATTATCTGTTCTCCTAGTATTCATACTTTAATTGTCTATGATAGAAATTAAATAAATAACTTAAGATTTAAGTAGAGAAAAGGCCTACAAAAACATTGTAGAAAAATAAATCACTAAAAAAATGACCTTTGAGCAAATGGGAGATGAAAGAGAGAGTCATCAGGATTGACAAGTGTAGTGTTCCAGAGAAGAGCAACCATGAAGGTCCCCATGAAGAGTGCCAGGCATGCCAAATGACACCTAGGAGGCCAGCGGGCTGGAGCATAGAAGTGTGGAAGAGACTAACGGACAATGTTGGTGGAGAGGCTGTAAGTACTGGAGCCACATTATGTGAAATAATATAGGCTATATGAGCTTCTTGGCTTTTATTTTGAATGAAAGGTGACTTTGAGTAGAAAGAGTGACTTTGAGTAGAAGAACGGCATGATCTAACATATTTTATGGGATCTCTCTTGCTACCAAATAAAGAACAGAGAGAACAAGTATGATGAAATTAACAAGAGAACTAAGGATATTGCAATCATCTGGATCAGAAATAATGGTAATTTGATCATCATGATAATAGAGGAGATGGTAAAAAGAAATGATAGAACAGTGAATTTTTATTGGATCTAGAGAGGATACAATTCTGGTTCGTTGGCTCTAAAGTGTGAGAGAAAGAGAAAGAATCAGAAATAACCCCAAGGATTGGGCATAAGAAACAGAAATGGGGTTATTATTAACTGTGAGTGTTAATAGTATAGGTACAGGAGGTATAGGAGGAAAGATTATTTGTTCAGCACTGACATATTCTGTTTGCAGGGCTTACCAGACATTCAAGTCGGAAAATGTCAAACACACAATTAGATGTACAAGCCTGGAACTCAGGGTAGAATTTAGATTGGCTGGACCTAGGATTCTCAGCTTGTGATTTTTTCCCCCAGGAATCCGTAAATGCTGACATTCTCTTCTCACTAATAATATTGCAATTAATATCTCATGAATTGTATAATGGATTGAAAAAATAAAAGTAAACCATGCTACTGCATTCAATGCACACGTGAAAAAGAGAGTTACTAAATGGTCTTTAATAACAGGTATTTATCTTACCATTATATATCCTCTTAAGGAAAAAAACCTTCCAGTTGCATATCACCTTCTTAAATTACATTACATAAGTGCAGGTTTCCAAATCTCCCTGAGGTTGAGCATAGAGTGTCTCATGAATCATAATCAGCTGTGGACAGTTATTCACAGGGCAAAGGTAGCACATGGCCGTTTTAAATATAGAAAAAGGATCTTGATCTCTTTTAAAATCTTAGAAAGGACAAGCTTATAGTAGAGGCATATTGCAGAATCTCTGACTGTATATTTCTTAAACATTTGATTAAATTCATGTGTTTTTCTTCTTAATAGAATGACATATTGGCTAGATGGTAACTTCCCTTGAAATTTACCTGAAAACTTTTTCTAGGTATATATCTGGTCCTGGGCTATAGGCTGTTTTTAGTATATCATTCCTTAATTCAAAGATTATATGCTCATGCCTTAGGTATGTGGCTAGATTTGCACGTGCTCAAGCAATGTACTCGTCACCATCACCTTCTCCATCCATTGAGTTTCAGCATCTGTACATCCTTCTCCACATCTCAAACTCAATTTTCTGCCAGGTCAGTTCCACCCCTTACTATTTTTCAGGTAGCTGTAAATTTTTCACGGGAACTATTTTCCTTTTTTGAAAATCAGTTGACTTCAAATTCATCTCAATTTGCTGTCCTGTCTCATTAATCCTCAAGGCCACACTTCTTTGATGTCCAAGTAAAGCAGTTCCTGCATAAAATTTCACTCTGATTTATGGAGTTAGTCTCCAAGGGTTTTCTGTCTGTCTCTTGCATGCTAAGTTTATTTTTCTGCTTTTGCACTGTACAATTTCTTCATGAGATCTATACTTTAGTTTTGATTATTCATATTTTTATTGCCCAGAGATAACAAAACCTACAATTTGTCTCAAAATATTATCTGGTTTCTCTTTGGATCCGTCTTTCTATGTTCCTGGGCACTGTTAGACTTCTCCATTTTGAATATAATGTGATGTCCTGAATGATTTGGGGTTATAATATTAAGTTTATTAATTTAGAAGAAGGAGAATGACATGGGTTCGTGGGCTGCTCCACAAGGGAAATTTTCCCATGGCTTTCTTTTGTTTACTGGGAAGGTTACTCGTCAGCCAGTTTTCTATTGGGCAAAGATGAAAGAATAGTGTTGCACAATCATCATTTGGCAGCGGGGAAAATGACTCTAAGCAAGGAAGAATTTTGGTGTCTCTCATGTTCTTCCCTCCTTTCCTGATTTTGGTCCACCAAAGATCAGAAAATGTTTCTTTTTAGGGTCAATATATTTCATCCTCATGTTAAGAATCCTAGTCAGAATTGGGGCGCCTGGGTGGCTTAGTCGGTTAAGCGTCCGACTTTCGCTTAGGTCATGATCTCGCGGTTCGTGGGTTTGAGCCCCGCATCGGGCTCTGTGCTGACTGCCAGCTCAGAGCCTGGAGCCTATTTCAGAGTCTGTGTCTCCCTCTCTCTCTGACCCTCCCCTGTTCACGCTGTCTATCTCTCTCTCTCCTAGAAATAAATAAAAATTAAAAAAAAAAAATCCTAGTCAGAATACACAATGCTGCTTGGTCAAAGATCTAGTTATGTTTCAAGAGAAACAATTTAAATATCTCTAAAACCCATTCTTCTTCTTTACTTGCCCCTCCAAACTAGAGGCAATAGGTGGCATTTTTAATTTTCTACATTTGATTTTTTTATAAAAGCAAATGCCCTTTCCTTGATATTACATAGGTTTTAGGATCTCAGGATTTTTTCTTCAATTGAAATAACCCAATTGAAAGACTCTTAAACTTTTTCAATTTGGATACATTTGTACCAAATTTAGAAAAAAAAATTCTTTGACTTTGAAAATGTGTGTGTGTGTGCATAAGTTTTCATTCAATATATTCAGTGTTTTCAAACACATCCATATTTTCTACATCCATGGCTATTGGAATATTTTATTTTCTTCTCTTTAAAATCTTTTTAAATTAATTTTTTATTTTAATTCCAGTGTAGTTAGCACACAGTGTTATGTTAGTTTCAGTTGTACAATATAGTGATTCAGCACTTCCATACAATACCCTGTGCTCAGCCCTAGTGAGCACACTTCTTAATCTCCATCACCTGTTCATTCATCCCCCACCTACCTCCTTTTTGTGAACCTTCAAGTTTATTTTCTATAGTTGAGTCTGTTTCTTGGTTTGTTTCTCTCTCTCTTTCTTTTTTTTTTTTCCCTTTTGCTCTTGAGTTGTATTTCTATTTGTGAAATCATATGGGATTTGTCTTTCTCTTACTGACTTACGTTGCTTAATATTATACACTTTAGTACTATCCATGTTGTTGCAAGTAGCAGGATTTAATTCTTTTCTTTGGCTGAATAAAATTCCACTATATACATATATATGTATCTTTATCCATTCATCTATCCATGGACATTTGGGTTGCTTCTATAATTTGGCTATTGTAAATAATGCTGCTATAAATATAGGGGTGCATGTATCCCTTTGGATTATTGTTTTTGTATTTTGGGGGGAAATACCCAGTAGTGTGATTATTGGACTGAAACATAGCTCTACTTTTAACTTTTTGCGGAACCTCCATACTATTTTCTGAGTAGCTGCACCAGTTTGCCTTCCTACCAATAGTGCAACAGGGTCTCTTTTTCTCCACACACTCACCAACACTTGTCATTTTTTGTGTGTTTGATTTTAGCCATTCTCACAGGTGTGAGGTGATATCTCACTGTAGTTTTGATTTTCTTTTTTTTTTTTCATTTTCATAAGTGATTACGAGCATCTTACTATGTTTCTGTTGGTCACATATATCTTCTTTAGAGAAATGCCTGTTCATGTCATCTACCCATTTTAACTCAGATTATTTGTTTTCTGGGTGTTGAGTTGCATCAATTATTTATATATTTTATATACTAACCCTTTATTGGATATGTCACTTACAATGGGATAACCGATTCTGTAGGTTGCCTTTTAGCTTTGTTGATGATTTTCTTCACTGTGCAGAAGCATTTTATTTTGATAGAGTCCCAGTAGTTTATCTGGACTATTCTTTTTTCGACTGAGTTTATTTGACTTAGTCAATGAAGTGAAAATAAAAAGAATATTTACCTAGAAACTGTCTCAACACCATTTGTGAGATGTTTTAATTGCTGCACAAAGTTTTTTTCTCACTTCTATAAATGCCAATTTTTTCTCTAGATTCTTTCCTCTGTTGTCTCCAGGTATGGATCTGGATTGCAAGGTAAAAATGATGTGGAGCAGAGCTACACGAAACTACAGCCAATATTCAATGTGAATGAGAACTTAAATATTTGTTGTGGTAAGTCACTGAATTCGGGAGTTGTTTCTTACTGCAGCTTAATCTGACTGATACAATATCAGTGTTGATGGGCTTTTCTCCCTACATTTGTTTTATTTTGGTTACAGTTTTTTTAGCAAGGAGTTTAGGGAGATTTTCTATGCTACCATTTTATCCCTATTAGTGTGTTTTTAAGTTTCATTAAATTGAGTTATTGAATTAAGTTGAATTGAAATATATTACTAAATTTAGCATATCTTGGGAATGTAGATATGCAAAATGGCATAGGATAAATGGATTGAATTAATTTTGATTTCTGTTTGTATCTAATTTCATTTGATGTTTTGTCTATCACATTTATGGCCACTGTTCTAACTCAATCTTCTTCTTTTTAAATTTTTTAATGTTTATTTATTTTTGAGACAGAGTGTGAGCAAGGGAGGGGCAGAGAGAGAGGGAGACACAGACTCTGAAACAGGCTACAGGCTCTGAGCTGTCAGCACAGAACCCGATGTGGGGTTTGAACTTACAAACCGTGAGATCATGACCTGAGCCAAAGTTGGATGCTTAACCGACTGAGCCCACCCAGGTGCCCCTAAATCAATCTTCTTCTAACTTTAAATGAAGTCTTTTCACCTTTCCACAATGATGAGTTTCTTCTATATTAGTGTTTCAGAGATAAGGCTTATGGGCATAATTAAAGAACTATGCTTAAATTATTCAAACTTTATAATAAATTACATATCTAAAATAGATCACAGTCACAAGGTTTGTATATCATCAAGCAGAGAAACGATTGGCATTGGATCAAAGTATCAAGCCAACCTGGAATGAATTTAATAAGTCTGAGGGAACATGATTAGGAAACCAGTCATTTGGGAGCAAAAAAATGCATTAGTCTGTCTTTGATGATCTGGGACTCCATTGTTACTATAGATAACATACATTGGACATCAAATTTTGGAAAGAAATGTGAAGTTGAATAATGCCAGTTTCTTTCCAACTGCCACTGAGAAAAATATATAGCTACTTTGTAAAGGGGAAGTCTTTTGTAATATGAAAAAGAGCATTTGTATATCAGAAGAATATTATGCAAAGACAACTCTCATTTTTAGGAGATGTTCAACCACTCCAGACTCGCACATTTTAGATAAAGAAGACGAAGTTATCAGTTAGCAATATCTGTACTACTCAATTTTGAGATTAATTATATGTAGCTTTAAAAAAGCTAATGCCTGGGGCGCCTGGGTGGCTTAGTCGGTTAAGCATCCGACTTTCACTTAGGTCATGATCTCGCGGTTCGTGGGTTCGAGCCCCGCGTCGGGCTCTGTGCTGACTGCCAGCTCGGAGCCTGAAGCCTGTTTCAGTCTGTGACTCCCTCTCTCTCTGACCCTCCCCTGCTCATGCTGTCTCTCTCTCTCTCTCTCCTAGAAATAAATAAAACATTAAAAAAAAAAAAAGCTAATGCCTCAAGACATTTCTATCCCCCATCTTTTGGGATTGTTTTCATCTTCCTAAATCACAGACAGACATTCTCTCACATTTTAAGATTTAGCTTAATCTAAACCAGGCAAATCTCTTCTGTGCAACCATCGTATCCTCATCAAGCTGTTGGCTCCCCCTAGCAGTTGTCACATTTTATTATCATTAGAACATAGACTTCTTAGACACTCTTAGTAGGTGTTGAGTATTATGTCTACAGAATGAATGAAAGTCAAGATGAATGGAAAGAGGAATACATTAGGAGGTTTGACATTAGTAACAAATTTGGTAGGGTCACACACCGAACTGTCTTACATCTTTAAAGGATCAATGAGATACCATTACAAATCAACTAGAAAAAATAAAAAGCCAAATGCTGGGGAGTATGCAGAACAACTAGAAGTCTCAGACACTGCTGGTGTGAGCACCAAATGGTATGTACAGACAACTTTGGGAAGCTCTTTCATAGTTTCTTACAAAGTTAAACATGAGTATTAAACTCAGCAATTCCACTTCTGGGAATTTACTCCATGGAAATGGAAACATATGTGTCCACCAAGGACTATATGCAGAGGTTTATAGAAACTTTATTCAAAGGAGCTCCAAAATGGAAACAACCCCCATGCTCATCAACTGGTGGATAGAATTATGATATATCCATACAATTTATATTCTCAGCAAAAATTAGTGAACTAGATATGTGCATCAATAGGGGTAAAGTTCAAACAAACGATATTATGTAAAAAAATTAGAATATATGACTTTGCTTTCATTCATATGATGTTTTAGAAAGGCAGAACAATAGAGACCAATATGAGATTGCCAGAAAGTTCTCTTCTGGTGGAAAAAAAGAGAATAATTCAAATGGGACACAAAGCAATTTCTTTGGTGAAATGGGGCTGTTTTATATTTTGATTGGGGCAGTGGTTAAATGATTGTATAAATTTGTTTTGCTCTCCTGCTTAAATGAAATAAAATGCCTTATACATTCATTGTTTATGTTACATCTTTACAAAGCTAGAATTAGCTAATAGAAATTATGAAATTTCTGGATAATTTACAATTTGGGTGTCTACTTTGTGCCTGCATTGCACTGGGTTCTTCACAACCCTTTCAATCACTTAAGCAACACCACAAATTGCTAGATATGGATAACATTTCTAAAGATCAAATAACCTAAATACATTGTAACAGGCAAGCATTGGGAATGGGGTTTCTAATTAGATCTTCCTGGCTCTATAAGCCATGTGTTAACACATGGGTCTATGACTGACAGGAAAGCTGTCATTCTGAGCACTCTTTGTCACATATAAGGAGAATTGTGTTATTTTCCTGTCAAAAACTTTTCCATTTACTTCCTCTTCCTATTGAGTAATATCCACACCCTGCATCATGGCCTCTGATGTTGCATGTACACAGAACCCTGCCAACCTCACCATGTGTTCCATTCCATTCTCTCGGTGATCTCCCAGGCTCCATACGAGCAATTCTGCATGTGTGGTTCCTTGTTCTGGCAAATCCTTACATCCTATTCTTTCTGTAAAAGATTGTTTTCACTTTATGATCTCAACCCAAATGTCATTTCATCAGAGATATGCTCCCTCATCACTTCAGACGATGTGTTTATTATCATTTTCTCTCAACAAACAAACCTGGTACATTGCCTAGGACATAATAAATACTCCATGAGCGTGCTGAACAAATGAATGAAGACGTTGATGAATTCAGGCAGGGGCAGAGAGAAAACTGTTATAATCTATTTCAAAAGGACAGACCATTCAAAAGGAGAACTTTTGGATTTCGAAGCTGAAATCTGAGATCTGCATATATTAATGAAAATCAATAAATAGCAATAGGCTTGCTACGAAGACAGAAGCTGGTATTAAATCAATTAAGAATGTTGTCTCTATGTAAATTAGAAACATCAACTAAATTAAACTGCTGAAAACAGAAGATTAAAAGAATATTAATGAACTGATAGAAACTTGATAAGATTTCCAAAATGTTGTCGTCATTGTTGTTTTTACTTCAGTGAGAACCAAATGTAGGGAAAGGCATTCTGAGAGTGTTCCATAGCCTTCATGTGTTACAGACACACTTCGCAGAAGGCCACTGCCTGAGACTTCCATCATCCAGGTTAAAATAAAAGATAGGCTGAGTCCTTTCATAACCTCCACCCACATCAAGGAGTAAGCAGGATTCAAAGGTTAACGCATGCTCCTGTACAAGTGCTTCATGCTGATTTTCTTCCTGGGAAATGTATTTTGCTGTGATAGCTGGACTGAAAGACAGTGCCCTTGATGCCACCCCACAGCAAGTCTGAGGGTGCCACAGAACCTTCCATTCCCCTGGTGGGACCTCATCTCCCCACCTCCCAGCTCTAGAAACATTCCCTGGCTGGAGGTAAACTCAGAACTGATCTCTTACACACCACAGGCTCCGTCCTAACCCCCCGCCCCCCTCCCCCCAGTAGACACATACCCTTTCAGGACTGATGCTTTCATGTCAGCATCTCCATTACATCAGACAACACAACAAAACCATGTGTATCCACCATGTGCATAGGGGTGCACACACCTCCTAATTGGGTCCAGTCTGCCTCTCTCCCAGTTTCCCTAAATTCTTCACCTGAGTTGCTCCATCTATCAGTAATACCCCTTCTTTTTTCAGCCTCTTTTCTGAGTACCTCCTTCACTGTCTTGCTCTGACAGAAGTCTAACAGACTCTAAGGATATTGCTTCCATTTAAAGAGGTGGTTCTCTATGGCCTCTGGGACATCTCATTTTCTGCTAGCCCTGAAAGTAGGGTACTCCTTGCCAGCACTTCTGAATAATCCACTACTTCCACGCCCTCATAACATTTCTCATTCTTGTATTCTAGAAAAGCATCATGCGCCTTCATGAGGGCAATGATCGTATCTGGGAAAAATGAACGAAATAAATGCTGACTGCTCTCACTGAATTATCTAATGCAGGATCTGAAGTGGGATCCCAGCATTGTCCAGTAGCGTGTCTAGTATGTGGTCTAGTATATAGCTCTTCTCAAATCACTGTCCCAGTTTCTGAAACGGCTCATTTCCCAGTCACTAATTCTTTCGACTTCCACCACCCATCATCCTTTCTAGTTTCCAGTTCCTGATCTTGGTTCATGTTTCACTGAGGAAATCAAGCCATTCAGGAAGTACCTTCTTGATCCCCTCACAGCCAAATCTTTCTTTATCTTTACTCATACCTCCATACTCTTTCTTTCTTCCCATCCAAAGAGATATATTGTCCCCATGACCACTGCTCCATTTCTCTGAGCACATCATTATGGAAACATTATCTAAAAAAGTAATCAGTATTTATCACCTACATTTGCTTACCTCCCATTCTCTCATGGACCTTTATTTCTCCCACTACTACTTGAGCACAGATGGTCTGCTTCATGAATGAACTCAACAATGATAAATCTAATGTTAAATTCTCAATATTCATCCCACTCACCTTGGAGACAATATTTGACCCTGTTGATGACACTTTCTTCAAGGAATTCCTTCACTCAGACTCACATGTTCTAGACTCTTTTCACATCCTCTCTGCTTTATATTCTGATGTTCTCTCCTCTCAGCCTGCAACCTGCTTTAACTTTCTAGATGATACAAATGACTCCATGGAATGAAAGGCAAGCTGATGGCCCCAAACTGTATCTTTGTCCATAATGCCTTCTTGAACTCAGATTCATATAAATAACTATCTACCTGACATTCCACTAGAATGCTTAAATGTTTTTTCAATTATCCTGGCCTTTCCAAATCTTTCATTTTAATCCCCAAACATGATTTTTCCCTTAGTGTGTCCTCACTTACTAAATGGCAGCAATGTTCACCCAAATGCTCAGGCATCAAAGCTTAGAGTTATCCTAAGCCCTCTCTTTGTTTTACAAGCAGCGTATAAGAATACTCATGTATTGCTGCAAATTGCCCCAAATGTAGTGGCTTAAATTCAATGTCATACTATGTTACCATTTCTGTGAGTTAGGAGTCAGGGCATGACTTAGATGTGGATATCTGGCTCAAAGTCTCTCCAGCTCAAAGTCTCTCCCGACGTTATAGAAAAGCTGTTGTTGAAGGCTGCAGTCAGCTCCAGACTCCACTGGGTCCGAGGGGTTTGCTTTGAGACTCATTTGTGTAGTTTTTTTTCCAGACTTCCAATTCTTATGGTTATTAGACTAAGGACCTCCGGTCTTTTCTTTGTCACTTGAGCCATTACAACATGGCTGCTTGCTGTCCCCAATCTGAGTGAACCAAGACATGGAGGGCAGAATGAGTGTGTCGAGTCAGTGAGAAAAAAAGAGTGGACGCAAAGATAAAAGTCAGTCTTGTCTAATCGTTGTGTGAAACCCAATCCCTTTTGCCGCATTTTGTTCATCCTCAAGTGGAGGGGACTGTTACATCACCACATGAATATCAGTAGGTGGGGATCATTGAGAGCCATTTTCAAGGCTGCCTTCCACAAGTGGTGTGCTGAGCTGATCGCCATGGACTCAGGACAGTGGACTGTGCACATCACTCTCCAACTCTGTTCAGAGGAGTCCCATTCGTAGCTTGCTTGCAACCATGTCGGGAGTATGTACACCAGTGAAGCACAGATGACTTTCTCATTTTCAGAGAGATTTACCAGCATGTCCCCAGTTAAAAATCACATCCAAGGGTGCCTGGGTGGCTCAGTTGGTTGAGCACCTGAATTCGGTTCAGATTATGATCTCATAGTCAGTAAGTTTGAACCCCACATCGGGCTCTGTGCTCACAGCTCAGAGCCTGGAGCCTGATTCAGATTCTGTCTCCCTCTCTCTCTGCCCTTCCCCCCACTCCCTCTCTCTCTCTCTCTCTGTCTCTCCATCTCTCAAAAATAAAAAAAAATTAAAAAGAGAAGAAAAACGTTAAACATTTTTTAAAAATTTTAAAACAGAAAGAAAATTGATTTAGGGGCACCTGGATGATTCAGTTGGCTGGGTCCAATTTCAGCTAAGATCATGATCTCATGGGTCGTGAGTTCGAGCCCCTCATCAGGCTTTGTACTGACAGCTCAGAGTCCGGAGCCAGCTTCAGATTCTGTGCCTCCCTCTCTCTGCTTCTCCCCTGCTCACATTCTGTCTCTCTCTCTCTCTCTTAAAAAAATAATAAAAGCATTAAAAAGAATTTAAAAAATACATCCAACAACATCAATATATCCTGTAAGGACCACCTTCCAACATACTTTGAATTAGCTATCATACTTTTCTATCACTTAGCATTTTTACAAAACAGTCATCCCTCACCCAGCCTAAGGGTAATAACTTCCTAACTAATCACATTTCACTTTGCTTCCCATATGCACAGGTTTCTTTCCTGTGACAGCCAGAGAGGCCTGTGAGTCAGATCACATTTGGCCCTTGTTCAACACACATGAATATTTCCCCACCCATTCAAAAGCAGCTATGCAAGGCCATGTGTAATGTAGCCTTGTTGATATCTCTCATTTTGTTCTCCTTCCACTCACTACAGTCAGCCGCATTGGACTCTCCTGTGTTTTCACCAGACTGAACAATGTTAACACCTCAGGGCCTTTGAATATGTTTAGAATGACTTCATCCTAGAATCTCTTATACATGTAGAGGTCACTTGTGACTCTGCTCATATGTCATGTTGTCATTGAGGTTATTGGCTACCACATCTAAAACTGTACTCAAAGTTTTTATTGATCTATCAATATTTTCTTCAAACACTTTTTGGCGTTTGTTAGTGTTTCTTCCAACACATTTAGTGTTAGTTTATATATA